>NC_090650.1:157010745-157235745 GCF_040937935.1 Hyperolius riggenbachi | reverse complement strand
ATGGACGAGCTCAGCCCGTCCATCACCGCCGGAGGCTGCCGCTCAGGCCCTGCTGGGCTGATTTTCATCAAATAAAAAGCAGCACACGCAGCCGGCACTTTGCCAGCCGCGTGTGCTGCCTGATCGCCGCCGCAGCGCGGCGATCCGCCGCGTGCAGTGGCGAAAGAGGGTCCCCCCCAGCCGCCTGAGCCCAGCGTAGCCGGAACAAAAAGTTCCGGCCAGCGCTAAGGGCTGGATTGGAGGCGGCTGACGTCAGGATGTTGGCTGACGTCCATGACGTCACTCCGCTCGTCGCCATGGCGACGAAGTAAGCAAAACACGGAAGGCCGCTCATTGCGGCCTTCCGTGTTACTTCTGGCCGCCGAAGGCGATCAGAAGAACGCCTCCGGAGCGCCCTCTAGTGGGCTTTCATGCAGCCAACTTTCAGTTGGCTGCATGAAATAGTTTTTTTTTTATTTAAAAAAAAACCCTCCCGCAGCCGCCCTGGCGATCTTAATAGAACGCCAGGGTGGTTAACCAGTACACTGTCCAGCCACTGCTAAAACTGACACTAGGCTGCCGCAAACAAGCAGTGCATTGCCGCATGATCCATGCCTGTAGCACGGATTATGCAGCAATGCGAGTCTATAGCGGTGTGGTAAATGTGCACGAGGGATCGAGCGCTGTAATTACAGCACAGGAGATTTGGGCGCAGCCGATGCCACCATAGGCCATAATAGTAATTACGGCAATAGTGGCGCACACTAAGTAACTTTGGCGCCGTCAGAAGACGGAGCAGAAGTTACATTTAAAACACTGCAAATCGGCCTCCAACAATAGCTGGAAGCCGAATTACTTCATTCCCACTATCCACGTAGACCTAGAGGGAGAATAGTATTTAATGCCGCAGGGAACTTGTGCAGCAGCAGGATAAGCCATACCGGCTGTATCCTGCGCCCAAGTCTCCCAGTGGCCAATTCATACGTATGCATCATGGTAGCTACCGTATATACCGGCATATAAAAGATGACTTTTAAACCCTTAAAAAATCTTCTGAAAAGCCAAGGGGTTGGCCGGGGGGGGGGGGGGGGGGGGGGGGGGGGGCACACTATGCCGCAGGGTAATGTGAAAGGGGATCGTCCTGCTCCAGGCTCTCCTCCCACAGGACAATCGCACTGCACCAGGTGTGAAAGTAGATAAAGGGAACCCAAGGTGAGAGCAGTATGGAGGCCAAAATTTATTTCCTTATAAACAAAGCACTTTGCCTGACTGGCCCGTTTATCCACTGCCTTTAATACCTTTATACCCAGGACAAGCATGCAGATCAGACGTTACTGACAAAAATCTGAAAAGATTAGCTGCATGCTTGTTTCAGACACTACTCACCAGAAAGACCAACAGGACTGCTAGGCAACTGGTATTGTTTAAATAAAATATCCTTTTACAATGCCCACCACCATGTCCAATCAATTGAAATTTTCCTCCAATCCGGTCATAATTTCCAACTATATTTTTGCAAAAAATCAATCAAAATTACGATCAATACGGCTCATTTTGTCATAGATAACCGATAGATTTGACCAAAGTAAACAAACCTGCTAGTAAAAATTGATGCGTGCAATGTCAGCTTAAAGGGAATGTTAAGTGAAAAAAAAAAAAGTGGACACTGAGGGAACCAAGCAGCGCGGGATGACACAAGGGACCAGGAAGACTTCAGCGGTCTGGAAGAAACCCCAGATAACGAACTAGACAATTTCAGTTAAAGTTTCCTGTAAAGCTTCGCACACACGCCTGGCTAAGGTCGACTGAGGCGGGCAATAATGACCGCCTCATAGGGCTGCGCGATTTTAGGTAAAAATTGAAATTGCAATTTTTTCACAATTTTTTTTCAAATCGAGCTTTGGCACTAAATTCACTATGCCCCCAGTTTAGTTTAGCCAGATACTGCCGGCGGACGATTGCTTTAAGAGAAACTCAGACTCTTGAACTTTATCCCAATCAGTAGCTGATACCCCATCACAAATGGATCATCAGGGGGCTCTATATGGCTGATATTGTGGTGAAACCCCTCCCACAAGAACAAGAAAAGAACGTACTCTTGGCAGTTTCCTGTCTGTGAACCTTGCTGCATTGTGGGAAATAGCTATTACCAACTGTCAAAAACCATGCAGCAGCTACTGTCAACAGTGTTCACTGGTGTTCCTTTTTAAGAGCCAGGCAGCGGGGGCGGTTCATGTGAGGGCAGCAGGGGGGGGGGGGGGTTCACGTGAAGATGATATAGTTATAGTAACTATCTGCAGTTGTCAGAGTGCCCGCCCGCTGCCCGCTTGTCTGGCTGCACCGCTGTGCGCCGATTGGCCAGAGCCGCCAGAAGCAGTGAATATGCATTATGGTTAATGAGCGGGGAGGGCGGGTCCACTCGAGAGAGCGGCACACACGCCTTAACCAATTGCTGGATAGCGATGGAATGACGGTAGCGGTAGCGGAGCTGTACAGAGCGTACAGCTCCGCCTACCGCTGCCGTCATACCATCGCTATCCAGCGATTGGTAAAGCTGTGTGCCGCTCGCTCGAGTGGACCCGCCCCCCCCCCCCCCCCCGCTCATTAACCACAATACATATTCACTGCTTCTGGCGGCTCTGGCCAATCGGCGCACAGCGGAAGGCGGGCCAGACAAGCGTGTAGGCAGCGGGCGGGCACTCAGTAAAAACCGAGGATACTGACGATCACCAGATCGTCTTGGCACGAACCGCGGTTTCGGTTTTGAACCGAAAAACCGTGCAGCCCTACCGCCTCAGCTGATAGGACGTGCGTACAGAGGCTCCCAACCATTGTAAAAGGATATTTCACAAGCGATCCGCCCAACGTGACATAATGCTGCTCTTACACCCCCCTTCCCTCCGCATAGCCACAGAATGCGTTGTCAGCTACACAGCTGACACTCATCTGTACAGACCAGCCCAGTAATGTCACCCACCTAGCTGACAGGCGACAACAGTTGTTAGGTGTGTACGCACCTCAAGACTTCAAAACTGCTGTTTACAAACCTGTAGGTCAAAAATTGGGTTAATTATTCCACCTAAACACAGCATAATCCATTCAAAGAATTAAATACTGGATACAAAATTCTAGTGAGAGAAACATTCAGAAAACAAGCTGACTTTTAGAGAAGTGTACTACAGCTACTAGTGAAACTTGGGGAAATATAGGTGAGGATGTTACCGTAAATTGTGAGAATACAAAAAAAAAAAAAAAAACGAAAAAAAAAACTGCTCAATACTCCATAGGAAAGATCCTTAATACTATGTTAGTAAATGGTTAAATGCACCCAGGGAAAAAAAAAAAACGGAACATGCTGGATTTCATTTATCCCAGATGTGTCAAGAATCATTTTGTATGATAAGACTGCCTCCTTTCTGTCTCTCCAAGACATGGGAAATTGCTCCTGAGAACACGAACTAATCCATCAGTCACAACTCCGGATTCAGGGCTGAGGAGAAGCATTAAGACACGCAGGCTTTTTCCCCAATCTGAATAATGCTAGGTACACATCATACAATGTTCTGTTAGATTAAAGGCCCATACACACACGTCAGATTTTTTTAAACGACGGGTCGTTTGGACGTCCCGTCGTTCAGTCGTCCGGACGTCAAATCGGGCGTGTACAGTCCGTCGTTCAGGTGATGATCACTCAAGACCAGTCTTATCACCTAAACGACAGACTGTACACACGCCCGATTTGACGTCCAGACGACTGAACGTCCAAACGACCCATCGTTTAAAAAAATCTGGCGTGTGTATGGGCCTTTACCTGCCAGATAGATAGTTTCCAACATGTTGGAAACTATCTATCTAACCATCTATCTGCCTAGCAATAAAGGTGGCCATACACTGGTCGATGTGCCATTAGATCGACCAGCTGACAGATCCCTATCTGATCGAATCTGATCAGATAGGGATCGTATGGCTGCCTTTACTGCAAACAGATTGTGAATCGATTTCAGCCTGAAACCGATCACAATCTGTTCAGCTGCTCCTGCCGCCTGTCCCCCCCCCCGTATACATTACCTGAGGCTGGCTCCCGGGCGTCTTCTCCGCACTGCACCGCACCGCTGTTCTTGCTCCATCCCGGCGCTTCCTGTGTTACTCCGTGACCAGGAAGTTCAAATAGAGCGCCCTCTATTTCAACTTCCTGGTCACCGGAGTGACACAGGAAGTATAAGCGTACACTGGGACATGCGGAAATGCGGTGCAGCGAGGAGAAGAGGACCCCGGAGCCAGCTTCAGGTAATGTATACATGCTCGGATCGGGCCCGAATCGTACGCCGCAAGCGACGCGCTCCTACCGCCGGGCGATCGAGGGTAATTTCCCGCACGGCGCGATCGACGGTCCGATCCAATTTCGGGAGGGAATCGGATCGGCGGGTGCGTTTAGCGCAAGCGATTGGCAGCAGATCCGATCCCAGGATCGGATCTGCTGTCGAAACTGCCGTGAATCGAGCCAGTGTATGGCCTGCTTTAGGCATTGTTCTACTCAGCAGGAGATAACCGGAAGACAATGCACCAGAGATAATGGCCCGTCTCTACAGAAAATAATCTAATGCAGAAAATCTAACGGATAAAGGCCCATACACACGTCTGATTTTTGCGAACGACGGGTCGTTTGAACTTCCCGTCGTTCGCCCGCTAATTCGGGCGTTTGTACAGACTGTCGTTCTCATGATAAGAGTGAGTTTGAGCGATCCGCCCGATTTAGTGGGCTAACGACTGAACGACGGGACGTTCAAACGACCCGTCGTTCGCAAAAATCAGACGTGTGTATGGGCCTTAAATCTAACAGAAAAATCTCATAGAAAATTGTATGGTGTGTACTAGGCATTAGTGAGTACTTCTGAATCTGATCTATGTAAGTTCCAATTCCAATAAAAGGCAGTACACAGAAACAAAATTATAAGTCACTCATACGAAACATTTGCCAACTACAAGGGACTAAAACTCTTATTACTAGATTGGAACCACTCAAATTCAAGGAGCCAACGCATTGATTTATATACAGAATTCTACACCGACTACAAAGTAACTTTTAACAGATCTAAACAGATGGATCTAAAGGTGGCCACTAACCAGGGCTGTGGAGTCGGTACAAAAATCTTCCGACTCCAACTCCTCAGTTTATGAAATCACGACTCCAACTCAGGGTACCCAAAATAGCTCCGACTCCTCGACTTCTTAGTCTAATACTTAACAGGGATGTGGATTTTGTACAAAAAACGTCCGACTCAGACTCCTCAGTTTATGAAATCAACGACTCCAACTCCGAGTGCCCAAAATTGCCCCGACTCCGACACAACAAAAAATCGTTCACTACACCATCGACGAACCAATCTTTGCTTCCTATCACAACCAACAAGAAAATCCAAAATCTGATTTGACCAAAATCCAATCGGATGATTTTTATAATCGTTTGTTCCCATCAACAGAGATTATTTGCAGGGCTGTGGAGTCGGTCCAAAAACCCACCGACTCCGACTTCTCAGTTTAGGATTCCACCGACTCCGACTCCTCGACTCCGACTCCTCTAATTTGCATATTACAATTTTGTTGATTAAAAGTATGTAACATGAAATTCATCTCTTAACTGCCAACGCTTAGGAATTTTACAAGACAACTGAAGTGAGAAGGATATGTAGACTACTATATTTATTCCCTTTAGACTAAAACTAGTCCTTGGTAAGAGTACTTGTAAAAGGTACAGGCCGGAACAAAGAACATCTATCAGGCCCTAGGCAATGTAAGTGTGGGTACATGTAAGAATGATGTGCAGGTACACTGCAGGGGAATGAGGAGATTGTAAACAGACAACACCTCTGTGTTCAATGTGCACAGCATTCTCAGTGGATTCTCTGCAGCTCTGTGGGGAGTGCATATGTAGAGTATAGTACTACTGTGTAACAAAGTAAACCTGAGACAGATGAAATTAAAGTTTTATACATACCTGGGGCTTCCTCCAGCCGCCTTCAGGATAATCAGTCCCTCGTTGTCCTCCTCCACCACCTGGATCTTCTGCTATGAGTCCAGGTACTTGAGCCAGTCGGGCGTAGTGCACATGCACACACTATTGCGCAGGTGCAGAATGTTCCTGGCTGTGGGAGCGGCATGCGGCCGGACATCGCTGACTGGCTGAATTACCAGGACTCATAGCAGAAGATTCGGGTGGTGGAGGACAGCTAGGGACTGATTAGCCTGAAGGGGGCTGGAGGAAGCCCCAGGTATGTATAAAACTTTACTTTTCATCTGTCTCAGGTACCCTTTAATTTGTAGTCACCAAACCAAATTTTAACAACATATCAAATTATTTGATTTCATCAGCAAAGGGAGTGCATACATTTGCATAAATCCGCATCAGTGCAGAATTATTTCCATCTCATTGACCATCTCTATTAGAGACATAGCTACACATCAGGCTTTATTCTTACAGCATAGATGTTATTTAGTATATATAACAGATTCCTGTGTACACATCATATATACAGTCACAATCAGATGTGTATATCTGACCTTAAAAATACGGGGACTGCTTTATTGAAGCAGCACAAGTAACTAATTTTGATTGGTTTATTTCATTTTTGTGGACTAAGCACAGCTATTACTGTATATATACATTATTTTTAATGACTATTATCTGAGAAATAGAACATTTTATCATATTTTCTATTTTAACCACTTCGCATCCAGACCTTGTTTTCAACATATTGACCAGAGCAGTTTTGACAGTTTAGCTATGTCCCTATTTAATCAGAAATAACTTTGTCCCTACTTATGACACAGAAATGAAATATATATTGTTTTTTTCAAGACAAACTAGGCTTTCATAGTATGCCATTTTTTCCCTCAAACAATTTTGCTTTCTATGAATTTTAATGGTAAAACAAAGAAAAAAATAGAAAAAACATGTATTTCTCAGTTTTACCAATTCCCGTTTAAAAATAAAAAGTGCTACTGTAGATAAAAAACACACATTTTGTTTGGCTGTTTCTACTGTTTATCACAAAACTTAGATTATGTTCCTGTCACAATTTATGGTGAAGATATTTGATTCTGAAATAATGCTACAGAGTGCGTTTTTCACTATGAATGAGAAAATAAAAGTATTTTTAATGGTAAAAATCAATGTCATTAGCTCAGGAAACTTATATTCCCGTTCACCAATTAGTCCTGCATCAGATAGTGCCAGAAATGTGCACAGGAGCAAGCCCAATCCTGCACAGCACTGCTTCAATACAGGTCAGTAGATTCTACTGACCTGTGGCTTAGATGAAGTCCCAGAGGAACGTATATCTACTGACCTGTGGACGAAGTGGTTAATTACAGTTACAAATTCATTAGGAGTCGGAGCATTTTTTCCCGACCTCCGACTCCAGGCACCCAAAATTGCCCGACTCCACGGACTCCGACTCCACGACTCCGACTCCACAGCCCTGATTATTTGCAACCAATTCGATAAGAATTGTCTGATCGCTCTAACGATTTTTCGCTAGAAATTGGACAATTAGTGGCCACCTTTACTGAAATCTGTGTAGTCCATGTAAATATTGCACATGAACTAAAATATTTTGAATCACATTTTTTATATAAAATTTTATCTAGACTATCCATAATTTTTAAGATGAGATTTGCAACAAGTAGACGAGATTTGTCTTGTAATGACTATTACCTAAGAGAGAAACACAACAAAACAATGAAACATGTTCACATACAATTGTTGATCACAGAGAAAAAAAATGAATACAACACAAGTAAATTAAAATCTGTAAAAAAAAAACAAAAAAAAAAAAAAAAACAACTGTACAGTTAAAAATGCAAAGTCAGGACGCACCAGCTTTTGCGATAACTGTGTTCCCTGATGCTCTGAATACAATGAATGGATCCTCAGAATGTGCAGCTGACTCGAAACAACTGATACAGATATTTCAACCATATTAACTGAAGCACAATTTGACTTTCAAATCTTACAAAGGACTCTTGAAGTTTACTTTGCTTCTTCCCATTACCAAATCTTAGGTATACACCAAAGTTTCAGAGGCAACAGTGAAATAAACTGCAGGATACATACAGGATCAAACTTTTTAGATATTACCTTAAAGAGAACCCGAGGTGTGTTTAAAGAATGTTATCTGCATACAGAGGCTGGATCTGCCCATACAGCCCAGCCTCTGTTGCTATCCCAAACCCCACTAAGGTCCCCCTGCACTCTGCAATCCCTCGTAAATCACAGCCATGCTGTGAGGCTGTGTTTACATCTGTATTGTCAGTCTCAGCTGCTCCCCGCCTCCTGCATAGCTCTGGTCCCCTGCCCCCTGTCCCTTCCCTCCAATCAGCAGGGAGGGAAGGGATGCAGGCGGGGACCAGAGTTCTGCAGGAGGCGGGGAGAGCAGCAGACTGACACTATAGAGATAAACACAGCCAGCTCTGACAAGCTGTTTGTCAGCAGCGTGGCTGTGATTTATGAGGGATTGCAGAGTGCAGGGGGACCTTAGGGTGGGTTTGGGATAGCAACAGAGGCTGGGCTGTATAGGCAGATCCAGCCTCTGTATGCAGATAATATTCTTCAAACCCACCTCGGGTTCTCTTTAATTTCATCGAAGAGGAGGGAACAGTACCACTCAGCCAGTAATATATAAATACTACACAAATGCACAGACAATAACCGCACTCCACTATTCAAAAATGCAGGTTTATAAAACATTACGAATCAACAAACATGCCTGTGAAACGTGCTATAGGACTTCTCAGTCTACCTTTGGTTTTTAAGAGTACTTTGGAATTAGGAAACCTTGAAATTTTCTTGCACAGATGGGGGGGGGGGGGGGGGGAAGAAAAAAAAAAAAAAAAAAAAAAAAGAGAAACAAGGTTTTCCCCTAATGCCATAAATGTAGCAAAAATAATTGAATTTTTAGTTCCCTCACATAATGCTTATAATGAATACTAAAAGTCAGTATGACTAACTAATACATATGAAAAACAAAATATATCAAAGTTCACCTTCCAAACCTTGGTCCTCCATATCTTCCCCAAAAGGACATCGCTCCTTCTGCTTTTCCGGCAGAAAAAACACTGCTATCTGGGCCCCTGGATGTAAATAACCTTAATGCTGATCAGTGCTTGACAGCAACACACCACTGCTCCCAGACATCTCTGACAATGTTGGGGAGGAGTCTTTTCTGAATTCAGCCCAGTATAGAGAAACCGAAGCAAGCGGGTGGGGGTGAAAGTCCACACATCCTTTCCCACGGTGTAGTCTCTCCACCCTCGCCCCCCCCCCCCCTTTTTTTTTTTTTATAAAACATCACTAAGTCAGTATTGTCAAATACAATTAGGTTATTTCCACATGCACATTTTAATCAATTTTAAAATGATCACAAAAGAATACATATTTTACAACCAACTGAATGTGGTGAAAATTATCCAACTTTCATTAAGGGCTGGTTTACAGTGCTCAGCCACTTTGCAGTTCAATTCTGCATGTCATCTCACTGCCCATACAATTCTATGGGCCTGTTCACTGTACTGCGTTGTAACAGATCGTGTTATTCTAACTCTGTATGCAGGATTTGTATTGAGGTCAATATCCAGTCTCCTTTGCAGTTCACACATTATAAAGCATGCATTATGAAACTGATCACTGTGAAGCCAGCATTAAAGAGGCACTGTAGTGACATAGTAGAACATTGTAAATTATTCGGGATACCCATTTTTACTGTTAATAAGGGCCCTTTTTCCACTAGAAGCATTTTGCGACTACTTGTGGATCACAAAACGCTAGGTGCATATTAAACTGATGGAAAACCGCACTGGGCTGTTTTCATTAGTGTGCTGCGTTTGCTATTTTTGCAATTCATAAATACACTATTTTTTTAGAATATCATTTTAGTAAGGGGGGCTTTTAGGACCATTGTAGCCCCTTACACACTCCAATGAGTTCTGGGTCACCATGTACTTTTGGGTGTTTCAAGCCCTACTTCATTGAGCCAAAATTAATCCATGCCATGCACTGATGAGGATCAACCAATCCGAAACAGTCTGTATGCATGTTGGATATTATGGCTCTGTACAAATTAACAAGCTGACACATCAATGCATTTTCAGCGGTTTTGGAGGTGTGTTTAGCTTCTAAGGGCAACAATGGTTAATTTGCATATATTCAGCAGTGATGCAATGGGAGACATCTGGGAGCTCACTCCAACCTGAATTATCGCAAATTCTTTCTGTTTTAAGAAAGGAAACTTGTTTTTCTTTAGATATAAGACACACTTTCCCTCCATCAAAAGTAGAGGGAAAAGTCAGTACATCTTATATTCCATAGTTGTTGCCATGTGCCTGCCACTCCAAAAGCTCTTACCTATCCATCAGCGCGATCCGAGGTCCCCATTTCCCCCCAATCTCCTGACAGCGCAAGCATGATGTGCGCAGCCAGAGGGCGCCAGTGAACCAGGAAGTACAGAGGCCATGGAAAAGGATTGTGTATAGTGGGGGCATCTTTGGATTACAGCGACTGGAGGCGGAGGGAGGACTCAGAACGTTGTTGCATAGGTGAGAGTACTGTAGATGGCAGTGTAGCTAGTGGGGCTGGCAGTGTACCTGAGTGTGTTGTGAGTGGAGCTGTTGGGGGGAGCAGGGGGTTAGTATACCTGGGGGGGGGGGGGGGCAGCAGGAGTTAGGGCCCTGTTTTCCACTGTGCGGATGCAATCGTATGTAGCCACAGGTGACTTCCGAAGTCCAGAGGCGTCAGTCTGTTCCTGCCTCTGGGATTCAGACACATCCCCTACAACGAAGAGTGGATTTGGCTGATAAAGCGCCCGATAGTGACAAGGAAGGCGCTGTTTCGTCTGCCCTGAGGTATGCTTTTGCAATGAGGTAAATAACTTTTTTTTATGCAATTCACCTCGTAAGTCCTTTAAGGAATACTAATTACCGTATATCCTCGAATATAAGTCAACCTTGCATATAAGTTGATGCCAATATTTGAGCCTCTTAAGCTGGAATTTTTAATGACTAAAAGTATAATGGCTCATACAGACGAGCCAACGCTGTGGCAAGAGCCATAAAAAAAATAACAAAAAATAAAAAAGCAGCGACAGCTCGTCGCCAGGTCCCTCTGTGTAACAGCCATACACACAACGCACAGAGGTACACAGATTCGGCGGAAGCTGTCCGCCGAAGGTTCCTTCCCCCCCCCCCCCGCTGGAACCTCCATACATTGTGTATGGAGTTGCTGTTGCTAGTCCGCATACACACACGGCGGACTAGTGACAGTTGCGTCAAAGTTGCGGTGACAGCTGTTGCCGACGATTGGCCAAGTCAATCACCTGGCGACAGCTCTGACAAGCGATGGTTCGTGGCGCGCGCCTCACACACGGGTCGCCGCAACAAGCACGTGCCACGTGGTTGCGGCGACAGTTGTAGCCCGTGTGTATGAGGCTTAAGTCTACCCAGCAAAGTTAATGGCTACACATGCTGAGAGGGATATAGATGTTTACTTTTAGTTGCCTGACAGTCCTGGCTGGCTTAAGCCTATGACAGCAGATCACTTCCCTGCCTCTAGAGGGGACAGCTGTGTCACACAGCTGTCCCCAGTACAGCGCTGCCTTAGATCGCAGCGCTGTACAGGGTTATTAGATGGCGATCGCCGCTGGGAGACTGAAGGCGGAGCAGTGCTCCATCATCACAGCGGAGATTGCGCGCACAATCTCCTGCAAGCCCCATTGAAAACCACTCATGACAATAGGCGTGGAATGGTCCTGGGGCTGCCGCCGCGTTCACGCTAATTGCCGTGGAGCGGTCAGCAAGTAGTTAATGACTGCACTACATAAAGTATTGCAGCCATTAACCCCTCCTGTCCCCTAAGTGCAGCAATAACTCCTCTAGGCCGCAAGTGCAGCAATTATTCACTCCCCTTCCTGCAGCCCAGTATCACTCCCTCTGCCCCTTTTCCTTGTTAATTGTTAAGGACTTCAGACCTGTGTTTTCTTGGCATTTCCTTTATCAAGAAAGTATCATGTACCACTGGGTAAATTGCTGAAAATGGGAATGTCACTTATAGTACACACATTACTCAGTGTGCACATTGTTGCTCATGACAAGTGTATAAGTCAACCCCTATACTTTTATTTAATGAGTCTGAGCCATTTTGGGTACCTGGAGTCGGTTGTTTTATAAACTGAGGAATAAAATGATTTTTGTAAGGACTCCACAGCCCTGAACACATAGATTACAAGTGATGTAACATAAATGCAACAATGTATGACTATGGGCTAGAACACGTTCACAGTTAATCTTAGGTCATCTGGGTTCCCTAGAAGCTGACCATAAAATGTGGAAATGTCAATACTGTACATTGCAAAACTCACTGTTCACTTACAGAAAGTGGTACTATTGCTAAACAAATTTGTATTAAATTGTTATAATTAAATGATTAAAAAAAAATTATAAAAGCTTCCTCCTCAGACATTCACAAAAACACAAGCTAATAGAAACTAGCGATTTTATACAAGCATAAAGAATGCAAAATGTAATCTTGCGTCGCGTTTTTACAGGTACTAACTGGATGAATATAACCAAAATTTAAGTGCTCACAAAATCAGTATCCATCTAAAATTCTTAACCAGGACGTGGTACCTATTGTTCTGCTTGGGTTGTAAGTTCTCTCAACATCACTATAAACCCCCCCATAAAGTGTATTACAGGCCCGTAACTCTCTCCCCTCCTGCATATCTGGGGGCCTCTTCCTTCCATCATTCCTCCCAAAAGCTGCGCACGACGGGGCCTCGCTGCAGTCTCTGCACACAACAAATTTACACGCAATTACTCCATGGAAGAGCGAACTGCATGTGAGGCTCACCCATGATGACTACGGTGCTAGACAGTCGTTGACTCGCCGTGTAAGCTTCTCTGCGCCCTCTCTCGCTCTCTGACACAGCCCCGGGACGTTGCCGTACGCGCTACGTCTACAGAGGGCAAGGAAGCAGCAGCTTCTGCCCACACTCTGACGACACGTCGAAGGCGGGGCACAGCAAGTGGAATCTCTCCGCCTTTCACACAAGTACTAGTAGTGAGGAGTTGTTTGCGTGAGGGAGGGTAGCTATTCGGAACACTTCCTTTCTGAATCTCGCGTGTATAGGTGCATATATGGAACGCCTTATGTCTCTCGTTTACGGAATGTAGGCATTGCGCTATGCAAAGCACTGTTTTTGTGTGAGATGCTGAGAACCTTGAATTATTTACAATTATTCCATTTACCATTACTAGCTTTCACTAAAAGACAAGAAATGATGACGCCACCAATCATGGCTTTCTTCTTGGGGTGGTGTGACTTTTACGTCAATGTATGGAGGAGGGGGCGAAGGAATGTTTCCGAAAGACAGGATTTGGGATTCTTTTCTTGCACTTTTGCCATACCCCGATTTTGCAGTAGCCCGATATCAACTATATGTTGTCTATTGTAAACTACCATTTCTAGAGCTGTAAAGTTCTACAGATCTATCTTTGTACGCGATGCTCAATGTGGGCGTGAAGCCTAGCGTTAAAAAGCAGGGTGTGTTTCCTGTATGAGAAGCGCGGGAAGCTAAGTTTGTGTCTTCCTGTACTGCTGATGTAGCAGGCACAGCCCCTCTGATGAGTAGTAGCAGATGTTGGTTACTGGTTAGGGCGGAAATATTGATGGTTGTTTTTTCTGAGATTTGTACAAGCCGTAAATAAAGTTTACAATGTTTGTCTGAATTTATATTTCTTAGTATTAAATATGTGTATGCTTCTTATCTATAGTATAGTCAATTTCTCCCAATTATACCTTTTTTGTCCCGGTTTTAATATGAAATATGTTTGATGTACAGAGCTGTGTAAATATATGGATTTTATTTATGTGACTAAATTTTACCATTTGGAGATCAGTGCGTCTGATATTTCAAAAGCAATATTGTAATGTTCTAGCAGCGCTCAGTAACAGTTCATCAGATAAATGCGTCTTCCCTTCCCCCCCCCCCCCTCCCCCGCATCTTCGTAGAGGATGCAGCCGAACCGGCCTGATATCGCTTCTGGGGTATATGGCCACCCCACTGCCTCCAACTGGCAACCTCCAACAGCTCACTGTCGTCTGCTTCAAGATTTTCATTTATATAATCATCTGCGCTGGATTGATCATAAACCTCAGTATTTACTCAATAACTCCAAAGCCATGATAAATCAGAATCTCCCTTTAGACATATTTTTAGTACCTATTGCTTACAGGTTACTATTTATTTGTGCATTGAGCGCTGCTTATTATTTTGTATAAGTTTAGAATTTGATATTTATTATTATTGTGTATATAGCGCTGACTAGGGGTGTTTCTAGACTTTTTGTCACTTCAGGCATAAAGTCCTGTCACCCCCCCCCCCCCCCCCCCCGAAACTACAAAAAAAAACCTAAAAAGTGTAAAATTTAAAGAGAACCTGTAACAGAAAGTTCCCCTGGGGGGTACTCACCTCTGGGAGGGGGAAGCCTCAGGGTCCCAACAAGGCTTCTTACTCCCCAGTAACTGCAGGCAATCCAGCGCTTTCTCCCCCGAAGTGTCCCGGAATCCTCCCTCGACAAGCCTGATAGCGCTGATTTATTTACCTTTCCTGGCTCCAGCGGGGGTGCTTTTGCGGCTCTCCGCACTCAGGCGAAAATAGCCGATCCCCATCGGGTCCGCTCTACTGCGCAGCAGTGTTGCCAACCGTCAGTAAATTTACTGACTGTCAGTAAAAAAGTCAACAAATCTGGGCTGTCAGTAAAGTCCATGAAAAAATTTGTGGTGTCAGTAAAAAAAACCCTCTCTCTTTCCCAGAAGATCACAGCACTTACTGCTTATCAGTTCACATATCACTCTGGAATGTACACTGCTCTAGCTAAAGGTGGGTCATACATCTGTAGACTTGGCGGCCGAACAACCATCAGATAAGACAATTATTATTGCTATTATAAAAATCGGTGCCACCAAGAGCATGCCTAGCTGACAATCAAACCAATTTCAGGCCGAAATTGGTTGCATGTATCAATCGGACATGCTGGAAAATCTCAGGTTGGCGTGCTACATCCGGCGTGCAGTGGTAAGGGCTGCGATAATCGAGAACAAATGTGAAGGAAACCCCTGGTTGCTTCCCCCAAATGTAAATATATCAAAGTCCCCACCCCTCCAGATGCCGTGCATTAATGCTTCACCTGTCCGGTGTCCGCCACGGCACTCTTCTTACTCATTCACGTACGTGGTTGCCGGTGTATTGCACGTAGGGTGCATGTGTGATATCTTTCATTTAATTTCAATAATAGTAGATGTCAGTAAAAAAGTGTTCTGTCAGTAATTTTTTGTGCTTTGTCAGAAAAAATGTATTTCTGAGGTTGGCAACACTGCTGCGCAGGAGACTTGCGCCTGCGCAGGAGAGCGGGCCGACAGCGATTGGCTATTCTCAGAGCGGAGAGCCGATACTGTGCCACAGCGCTGGAGCCGGGAAGCTTAATATTTACATCCCCACTGTTAGGGGAGCTTAATCGCCGCCGACGTGGGACCGAGGAAGACGGGGAAAGCCTCAATAGGATCCGGAGGCTTCCCTCACCCCAGGTGAGTGTCCTCCAGGGGACGTTTTTCTCGTTACAGGTTTTCTTTAAAATAACTGTTAACACATGCAAATAAGAAGTACATTTCTTGCAGAGTAAAATGAGCCATAAACTACCTTTCTTCTATGATGCTGTCACTTAGGTCGCATTCACAGTGGAACGTTATGGTCGCACGACTGCACATTATAAAGTCTTATAACGCAGCTTAACGCACTGCAATGCTAATCCTATGGGGTGTTCACAGTGCGTTAAAGTCGCATTAAAAAATGTTGCGTTGTGGTAACTCACTGCTTGCAGTACATTACTTCTTAACGCTGATACGTTGCGACTTTAACGTCACATTAAACTGCAACGTCCCACTGTGAATACAGCCTTACAGCAAGTAGTAGATATCTGACATTACCAACAGGTTTTGGGCTAGTCCATCTCTCCATAGGGGATTCTCAGCATGGCCTATAATCTTTATAAAGACACTCCCTGAAAAAGATTTATATAAAGACGCTGGCCAGCCTCCCTGCTCACGGTACACTTTTTTGGCAGTTGGATGGAGCAACTGCCATTCAAGTGCTTTTAAAAATAAAGAAAACCCTGAGAATCCCCCATGAGGAGATGAGCTGGTCTAAAACCTATATATTCTGTCAGATTTCTATTACCTACTGTAAGTGACAGCAACATAGGAGAAAAGTAATGCATGTCTCATTGTACTCCAGGAAACGTACTTATTTGTATACGTTTACATGTACTTTAAATTTTACGCTTCTCGCGATAGTGGTCCTTTAAGGTGGATGCTTACTACAGGGAGTCCCTAAGATACAAACAACCCGCAGATCACATTTCATTGCACACCCCTTTCCTGCTCTTCCCCAGCTTGGTGTGTGCATGCAGAGTAAAGTGCAGCTTAAAGAGACACTGAAGCGATTTCTTTCTGTAGTACAGGTAAAAAATAAAACAGGAGCAGAAACATAAGTCCAATATTGTTTCCAGTACAGGAAGAGTTAAGAAACTCCAGTTGTTATTGATGCAAAAGAGCCATTGAGCTCCACGACTTTCATAGTTGCAGACAGCTCTGTCTTCTAAAGTTTGTTATCTCAACTGTCAGTCACTGTATTTTCTTTTTCTCTTCAGAATACAGGTCAATAGTTTCCTGGCCTGTTCTGTAAAAACATTTAGAATGCTGAGTAGTGTGTAAACTGCAAATATTAAGAGAATGATGCAATTTTTAAAAAAAAAACTCTATATAACTGAAAACAAAAACATGATAATATTTCCTTTGCTACTAATGTTCTAATAATTATCTGTACTACACCACCAATTCATTATATCATCATTTTTTTTTATCGCTTCAGTGTCTCTTTAACCACTTAAGGACTGCAGTCTCAAAACCCCTTAAAGGGGAACTTCAGCCTAAACAAACATACTGTCATTAAGTTACATTAGTTATGTTAGTTAGAATAGATAGGTAATATAATCTCTTACTCACCCTGTTTTAAAAGAACAGGCAAATGTTTGTGATTCATGGGGGCTGCCATCTTTGTCATGGGGGCAGCCATCTTTTTGGTTGAAAGGAGGTGACAGGGAGCAGGAGACACAGTTCCAACTGCCCTGTGTCCTGATCACCCCTCCCAGCTGCGCACCCTAGGCTTCAAATGTCAAATTCAAAATGTAAGAAAAAAAATTTGCACCAAAACAGCAGAACGAGAGTAGCAACATCAGAAATCCCATCATGCTTTGCACAGCGTCAGGGGGGAAATGCCCAGGCAGTTTTCTGTGCAGCTAAAAATGAGGCTTGTGGTGATATATTGGGGTGCTGATGATGTAAGGATAACAGGAACATATTTCTTTCATTTTCTATCGCCTTCAGCTATATATTTTGCCAGAGGTGTAGGTAGGCCAGCCAGTCTGGCTTCTGAAAGGTGTCACCTGGATATGTCTGTATGTAGATTAAAACAGTCATTCAGGGCAGAGATCAAAGGAACTGCCAGTGTCTTATTGAATAGACCAGTCACCTTCAATAGGCAAGGAAGGGGCTCATTAGGCCACTAGCAGTCACCTGAGGGAGAACTATAGCAGACAATCTCGGATGTGATTGTCTGTTTCTGTTTACAGGCAATCTTTAGATGTATAGACATTGTAACCTGGGGAAATTGGACTAAGGAAGTCTTTTGTTGGGTGTGTGTACTATAGTGGATGTTGGATCTCTGGAAATCTAATTATGACTGAGGATGTAATTAAATCTAGTCCCTCCCCACCCGTCCACACAGGTTTACAGCCTCGAGGCGAATATTTCATTATAAAAACCAGGGGACAGATACCTCAAATCAGTTCTCTTCTGACGGTAGCGGCAGCTGGACTCCCGGCCCAAGGTAAGGGGCTCCTGGTCAAAGCCAGAACTGTTTCCGTCCACAAAAGTCCAAGATTCTTCTATCTGGATCCCTGTATTTGGTAAGCAAATCGCTTTTGTGTGTATCTTTGTAACCTCTTATTTTTGTAACTTTTATCTTGTAACTTTTTTACTTTGTTTTTTGTACATCTTCTGTATATATTATTTTCTGCATTGTTCTATGTTTTTATGGAATATTAAATCGTTATTTAATAAGCTTGACTTCTGCGGTACTAAACTAACACTCACAGCCTAGAGGAGACTGCAGTGTAGCTGTGTATAAGTCCGTGCCTAATTGTATGTTTGAGCAACACTACCATATGAAATTGCAATTGCATTGTGTGTATGGGGCACTTCTGCGCTCGACAGCCGAGTGGGAAGTCTAACAGTATCGTTCGGAACGACTGTTAGTGGTTTTGCTGCACGACAGTGTAACTTGCATTACAAATCATTGTCTGATTGTGCTGTGTTACTATACAACTGTACTGTGTGTGTGGGTGCGTGGCGTTCTCGTATTCGGCCTAAGCGCAAAGCTGAACCCAAATACGAAAACGCAGATTGCGTGTTTAGCCCTCGACAGCTGAGGGGACGTGTCTAGCAACGCTAGTGGTGGCAGTGGGAAGTGTTTGAGGGGTTCCAGCCTTGTTGTAGCTTAAATAAGGCTGTTCCCCGCTTAATCTGGTCAAACCCGCAGTCGGGAACCGTATATGCAGGCGTGCCGCGGGCCGGTTCCTGACAAGGCTTGTATAAGAGAAACAAAGTTCTGATACTGTGAAACTGTTAAAGAAACACCAGGCCTTTTCAGTGCTGCTGAGTCGATTTTTTAGTCTGGAGGTTCACTTTAAGGACCAGACACTTTTTTTTCCATTCAGACCACTGCAGGTTTAACGGTTTATTGCTCGGTCATACAACCTACCACCTAAATGAATTTTACCTCCTTTTCTTGTCACTAATACAGCGTTCTTTTGGTGCTATTTGATTGCTGCTGTGATTTTTAGTTTTTATTATATTCATCAAAAAAGACATGAATTTTGTCAAAAAAATGATTTTTTTTTTACTTTCTGTGCTGACATGTTTCAAATAAGGTAAAATTTCTATATACATTTTTGTCCAAATTTATTGTGCTACATGTCTTTGATAAAAAAAAAAAAAATCCAATAAGTGTATATTTATTGCTTTGGGTAAAAATTATAGAGTTTACAAACTATGGTGCAAAAAGTGAATTTTCCCATTTTGAAGCATCTCTGACTTTTCTGAGCACCTGTCATGTTTCATGAGTTGCTAGAATTCCAGGATAGTATAAATACCCCCCAAATTACCCCATTTTGGAAAGAAGACATCCCAAAGTATTCACTAAGAGGCATGGTGAGTGATTAGAAGATTTTATTTTTTTGTCACAAGTTAGTGGAAAATGACACTTTGTGACAAAAAATAAAAATAAAGTTTCCATTTCTGCTAACTTGTGACAAAAAAAAAAATGAAATCTGCTACGGACTCACCATACCCCTCTCTGAATACTTTGGGGTGTCTACTTTCCAAAATGGAGTAATTTGTGGGGTGTGTTTACTGTCCTGGCATTTTGGGGGGTGGTAAATTTTAAGCACCCCCGTAAAGCCTAAAGGTGCTCATAGGACTTTGGGCCCCTTAGCGCACCTAGGCTGCAAAAAAGTGTCACACGTGGTATCGCCGTACTCAGGAGAAGTAGTATAATGTGTTTTGGGGTGTATTTTTACACATACCCATGCTGGGTGGGAGAAATATCTCTGTAATTCACAATTTTTTTTAGGTGTATGGTGAGTTCATAGAAGATTTTTTTTTTTTTCCCAAGTTAGCGGAAATTGATTTTTATTGTTTTTTTTTCACAAAGTGTCATTTTCCACTAACTTTTGACACAAAATAAAATCTTCTATGAACTATCATACTCCTAACGGAATACCTTGGGATGTCTTCTTTCTAAAATGGGGTCACTTGTGGGGTTCCTATACTCTCCTGGCATTTTAGGGGCCCAAAACCGTGAGGAGTAGTCTGGGAAACCAAATGCCCCAAAAATAACTGTTCAGGGGTATAAGCATCTGCAAATTTTGATGACAGGTGGTCTATGAGGGGCCGAATGTTTTGGAACCGGTCATAAGCAGGGTGGCCTCTTAGATGACAGGCTGTATTGGCCAGGGCTGTGGAGTTGGAGTCGGGGAGTCGGAGTTGGAGGGCGTGGTTTCAGAAACTGAGGAGTCGGGAGTCGGAGTGGCCTGATTTTTGTACAAAATCCACAGCCCTGTTAAGTATTAGACTAAGGAGTCGGAGTCTGAGCAATTTTGGGTACCCGGAGTTGGAGTCGGAGTCATGGTTTCAGAAACTGAGGAGTCGGAGTTGGAGTCAGAGGATTTTTGTACCGACTCCACAGCCCTGGAGTTGGCACTGAAGTGCAGGAAGCGCAGGATGTTCTCAAATCGTGACCTGGACATGGCAGCAGAGAACACGGGCATGTGGTGTATTGGGGGCGTAGACCAATAAGACCGCAGTACATTCTTTTTGACTAGACCCATAGGCCTCAAAAAATTTTACGTTAGGAACCTGGAGTGGTTTCCACTGAAAAGGCTGGGCATGGTAGCTTCTTGGATTGGCGTTTGCGTATTGTGTGGTATAACGGTTGGTCTCGGCCACAATTAAGTCGTAGAAACCAGCAGTGACCAGAAAAAAAAATTCTGTCACTGCGGTGTGGCTGGTGAGGGTTTGGCCGGGTTATCAGAAGCCCGCAGGGGGCAGATTAGGGCCTGATCTGATGGATAGGAGGGCTAGGGGGTGACAGGAGTTGATTGATGGGTGTCTTGGGGTGATTAGAGAGGAGAATAGATGCAATCAATGCACTGGGGAGGTGATCGAAAGAGGGTGAGGGGGGATCTGAGGGTTTGGCTGAGTGATCAGGAGCCCACACGGGGCAAATTAAGGCCTGATCTGATGGGTAGGTGTGCTAGGAGGTGATTGATGGGTGTCTCAGGGTGTGATTAGAGGGGGGAATAGATGTAAGCAATGCACTGGGGAGGTGATCAGGGGGGGGGGGGGTCTGAGGGCAATCTAAGGGTGTGGGTGGGTGTTTGGGTGCTCGCGCAGGGGGCAGATTAGTGTCTGATCTGATGGGTAGTGGTGACGGGGTGATTCATAGTTGATCAGGATGTGATTAGAGGGGAGAATAGATGCAAGCAATGCACTGGCGAGGTGATCGGGGGGGGGGGGGGGGGGGTCTGAGGGCGATCTGAGGGTGTGGGCGGGTGATTGGGTGCCCGCAAGGGGCAGATGAGGGTCTGATATGATGGGTAGCAGTGACAGGGGGTGATTGATGGGTGATTAGAGGGGAGAACAGATGTAAATAATGCACTGGGGAGGTGATAAGGGGGGGGGGGGGTCTGATGGCAATCTGAGGGTGTGGGCGGGTGAGTGGGTGCCCACAAGGGGCAGATGTGGGTCTGATCTGATGAGTATGATGGGTAGCAGTGACGGGGGTGATTGATGGGTAATCAGTGGGGAGAATAGATGTAAATAATGCACTGGGGAGGTGATAAGGGGGGGGGGGGTGAGGGCAATCTGAGGGTGTGGGCGGGTGTTTGGGTGCCCACAAAGGGCAGATTAGGGTCTGATCTGATTGGTAGCAGTGACAGGTGGTGACGGGGTGATTGATAGGTGATCAGGATGTAATTAGAGGGGAGAATAGATGCAAGCAATGCACTGGCGAGGTGATCGGGGTGGGGTGGGGAGGGGGGTCTTAGGGCGATCTGAGGGTGTGGGCGGGTAATTGGGTGCCTGCAAGGGGCAGATTGGGGTCTGATCTGATGGGTAGCAGTGACGGGGTGATTGATGGGTGATCAGTGGGTGATTAGAGGGGAGAACAGATGTAAACAATGCACTTGGGAGGTGATCTGTGGGCGGGTGATCAGGTGCCCGCAAGGGGCAGGTTAGGGTCTGATCTGATGGGTGGCAGTGACAGGTGGTTACAGGGGGTGATTGATGGGAGATTACAGGGGAGAATAGATGTATACAGTACACCTGGGGAGGATTTGAGGGTGTGGGGGGGGAGGTGATCAGGAGCCCCCAGGGGGCAGTTTAGGACCTGACCTAAAACAGCGTTGACAGATAGTGACAGGGGGTGATTGATGGGTGATTAGGTGGGTGATTGGGTGCAAACAGTGGTCTGAGGGGGTGATCGGGGGGGGGGGGGTGCTGTGGGCGATCAGGGGGGCAGGATCAGTGTGTGTTGTGCTTACTAGGGGGGGCTGTCTCCTGCCCTGGTGGTCTCTCGATCACTGGGACCACCAGGGCAGGAGGCAGCCTGTATTATTCACTTTGTATACATAACAAAATGTATTATACACTTTGTATGCGGCAGATCGGGGGTGCTTCTAAACAGCCGGCGGGTTAACGTCGCGGGTGGGCAGAAACTAATGCCGGCGGATGCGCACGATCCCCGGCTACTTAGTCCACCAGGAGCCGACGACAATGGGCGCTAGGCGGTCCTGGGCGTGCCACTTTGCCGACGCCCATAGGTAGTGGGCAGTCGGCAAGTGGTTGAAGCGGAATGAAACCCAGCATTTCTTCTTTGCTCTAAAAGTTTATTTACAGCATATTATATACAGGAGTTATAAGCTCAGTGCAGAGAAAGCTGGATGCATCCGAACTGGAAATAATGTTATCTTGTGTTTACTTAATTGTATCAAGTGAGGAATGTGACACATTCTCTGACTGTGCAGACTCTCCTGAACACAGACACCCAGAAAGCATTTCTGCCTTCAATATACGATAAATAAAACCAGTTATGTATAAATGCAAAGGCAGCTCTCAGAGCAAAAAAAAAATGTACTTTGGGAACTTGTAATTTCTAAATGAATAATAATACTTATGCACAAAAGCAAATATGATAACCGTATGGCATATAAGAAGTAGGAAAACATGTTTTTATTGAATATTATGTCAGGGTTTTATACCGCTTTAAAGAGAACCTGATCTGAAAATAAAAAGTAAAAATAACCATACACAGGTCATACTTACCTCCTGTATAGTCTACTCCTCAATCCCTTTCTCCTCTCCTGCGTCCCATTTGTCCACTGTGATCAATGGAATTCTCCGTCCTCCATTTTAAAAACGGCCATTACCTCCTAACAGCTTCCTGGTCAGCACACTGTTAAACTGTAATATCACACCACTTGAGCCATATGGTAACATGGACATTACCTTGCACATTCAGTTGTAACTGACAGCTGCTGATATATAACTGACAGCAACTGGTATATTTCAGTTCTGACAAAATATTGTCAGAATTGGAAGAGATCACTGTAAGAAGAAAGGGTTGAGCTTCTGAGAGGAACTGATGGTGAGATTAGTATGTAATATTCATTTGCAGCTATGTCATGTGTTTATTTTAAAGAGACTCCGTAACAAAAATTGCATCCTGTTTTTTATCATCCTACAACTTCCAAAAGCTATTCTAATGTGTTCTGGCTTACTGCAGCACGTTCTACTATCACCATCTCTGTAATAAATCAACTTATCTCTCTCTTGTCAGACTTGTCAGCCTGTGTCTGGAAAGCTGCCAAGTTCTTCAGTGTTGTGGTTCTGTGATGCATCTCCCCCCTCCAGGCCCTCTCTGCACACTGCCTGTGTGTTATTTAGAGTAGGGCAGCTTCTCTCTTCTCTCTTATCTTTTTCAAGCTGGATAAATCCTCCTCTGAGCTGGCTGGGCTTTCACATACTGAGGAATTACATACAGGCAGAGCTGTCTGCACTCTGCAGGAAGAAACAGCCTGACACTTCAGTGGAAGATAGCTGCAGGGGGAAAGAAACTCACAAATGATCTCTTGAGATTCAAAGGGAAGGGTGTATACAGCCTGCTTGTGTTTGGATGTATTTTCTATGTGTGGACATACTGTACATCAACCTACTTCCTGTTTTGGTGGCCATTTTGTTTGTTTATAAACAAACTTTTAAAAACTGTTTTTAACCACGAGGAGCGGCAAAATTGTGACAGAGGGTAATAGGAGATGTCCCCTAACGCACTGGTATGTTTACTTTTGTGCGATTTTAACAATACAGATTCTCTTTAAATCATTTTACTTGCTTCAGGTTCCCTTTAATCTGTTCTATCACGTCTCCGCTAGAGTTCAGTTCTGTGCTTCTGCCTGTCCGCTCTCCACTTAACCTAGAGCCCGACATATCCTATGCCAGGATGGCTGCACAGTCACAGTACTGGACTCTGGCGGGGAGGTGAAAGCACAGCTTCTGATGCGCTATACATTTACACACTGGGCCAGGGCCGTCATCAGAAATTTTTGGGCCCCATACTGGACAAACCTACTGGGCCCTCCCTCTCGCCCCACATGGCAAATACCAACTTTTTGAAAGCCTGAACACACTAATGTCCAAGTGAGCACTTTCCATGCGCCCCCATGCCTGGGAGCGTTCTGCATATGCTCAGTTCGTTAAAACTGTAACTGCGCTTGCACAGAACGCTCCCAGCTATGGGAGCACTATGGAAGAGACACGCGACCTGTAACAGATCAAGTGCAGTGCCCTGCAATCCAGCTGGATTACGTGGACTTCATAGGAGCACAACGGATTAGACCGGAAGGGTACTGAGGGAGCTGATGGACTTCAGGGGGCTAGAAGGAGCCCCAGGAAAGTAAAAATCCTTTTCTCCCATTCGTTGCAGGTTTATTTTAATCACTGACTGACTAAGGTAACTCCTGGATGAACCTCCTGGCACATCTCATCATATTAATGGGTATCCCACGTGTGGCACTGTTTGCCAGGCCCCAGATTCACTAGGGCCCCATACAGCAGTCCCCCCTGTGATGCCCTGAAGGCAGCCCTGCACTTGACTGGGAGAGTGCAGGAACGGGAAGGGGACAGATAGTGGCACAAGGGGACAGAAGGAACCGATACACAGGGTGGCAGAGGGGGCACAAGGGGACAGAAAGAGTCACGAGGGCCAAAAGGAGTCACAAAGGGGGACTGAAGAGGGCACAGTTGGACAAAAAGAGGCAGAAAAGGGGACAGAGGGAGGTGCCACAGGGGACACATTGGAGGCTGCCTGCAACTTGCACTATCCGGACCTTGTGATGTCTGCTCTCCATGGACCTGTGATGACGCTGCTCATCAGGACATCAAACTTCCTGCTGCTACTGCTTGCTTAAGCCCATTGATTCCCCTTTCAAAGCCAAAATTAATCTGATAACTATACTTTAGGGGCGTAATTTCTCATTTAAATATGGGTGTAGAATTCCAGGAATGGGCACTTAACTGTTTGTTGTCTGTGTAAATTATCAATTGGTGATTGGTCTTTGCTGTAATGACAAGTATCCTGGACAACCCCAGGGTGTTAATATCTTTGCATGATCATGATACTATAAAACAAGCTGTCTGTCAATCCATCATCAGCATTTGTTTGACCAAACTGCTCCTTTGAATGGCCCTTAACTGATCAATAAACGTGTTGTCATTTTGAAGAGGTGTGTCCGTGTCACTGTCCAGTCCATCGTGGACAAGTCAGGGGTGAGACTTTGTTCAGGGGAGAGATTTAACCACTTCCCCTCCCCCGGGACAAGTAACTACATACTGCGCACTCTTGCTTCCCCCCCCCCCCTTAAGCACTCCCGCGCTTGTTATCGCTGCCAATTGTTAGCCGGGAGATGAATGGGAACACAGTTCCCATTCATTAATTTCTGTCCCCATATGAATGGTCGCAGGCATCAAAGAGATGCCGCGATTATTTGTTCACTTCCGTTGGAACCCATGTACACATTACTTCTTATTTAGCATACTATAGAGATGCAATAGGAAGTAATGCATGAGGACATCTTGTGGCCAAATAGTAAAATTACATCTACAAACATTTCATTACCATATTTTTTTACATTTAAAACTAACCCCTTACCTCCCACACTCCCCAATAATTAGCCCCCAAAAATGTTTGTATAAAAAAAAAAAAAATACCCAATTAAAAAAAATTGTTACCTTAGGGACTGAAATTTTTTAATATGTATGTCAAGAGGGTATATTACGGTTACTTTTAAAATTATGAGCTTGTAATTCGTGATGGATGCAAAACTGAAAAAAATGCACCTTTATTTCCAAATAAAATATTGGGGACATACCGTACATTGTACTAGGGAAAAATTTTAAATGCTGCAATAACCGGGACGAATGAGCAAATTATTATTATTATTATTAGTAGTATTGATTTATAAAGTGCCAACATATTCCGTGGCAAATAAAATGTGTTGGTTTTAATTACGGTAGCATTTATTATTTTAAAACTATAATGGCTGAAACTGAGACATAATGATTTTTTTCTTATTTTTCTTGTTAAAACACAGAATAAAATAATTCTTAGCAAAAAGACCTCCCATAGAAAGCCTAATTAGTGGCGAAAAAAAACAAGATATAAATTGTTTTGTTGTGATAAGTAGTAATAAAGTTATAGGAGAATCAAGGAAGGAGCGCTGACTGGTAAAAATTGCTTTGGGTTTTTTTTAAGGGGAAAAACCCTTGGAGGTGAAGTTCTTAAAGGGAACCTAAAATGACAGGCATATAGATGTTTCCTTTTAAACAATACCATTTGATTGGCCGTCCTGCTGATCTCTTTGGCTGTAGTGGCTGAATCTCACACCTGAAACAAGCATGCTGCTAATCCAGTCTGACTTCAGTCAGAGCACTTGATCTGCATGCTTGGTGAGGGGCTTTGGCTAAAAGTATTAGAGACACAGGATCAGCAGGAGAGTCAGGCAACCGGTATTATTTTAAGAGGAAAAATCCATATCCTTCTCAGTTTAGGCTCCCTTTAACCTCCTTAGTGGTATGGACGAGTTGTTACGTCCATTACTGCCGGAGGGCACCGCTCCGGCCCCGCTGGGCCGATTTTCATAATTTTTTTTAAAAAACATGCAGCAAGCACTTTGCTTGCTGCGTGTTGTAGACGATCGCCGCCACCCGCCGCGTAAGGGTCCCCCCCCCCTCCCGAGACCCCTGTGCAGCCTGGCCAATCAGTGCCAGGCAGCGCTGAGGGGTGGATCGGGACTCCGGATGACGTCACGACGTCAATGACGTCATCACGATCGTCGCCATGGCAACGGAGGAAGCCCTAAAGGAAATCCCGTTCAGAACGTGATTTCCTTATGGCTAACAGCGCCAGCGGCGATCGGAGGGGTGGGAGGGATGCGGAAGGGAGGGGGGCATCATGTAGCTAGCGCTAGGCTAGCTACATGATTGAAAAAAAAAATATTTTAAAAATAGCGCTGCGCTGCCCCCTGGCGATCTTAATAGAACGCCAGGGAGGTTAAAGGACAACTGTAGTTAGAAGGCCATGGAGGCTGTCATATTTATTTCCTTTTAAACAATACCAGTTACCTGGCAGCCCTGCTGATTTATTTGGCTGTAGTAGTGTCTGAATCACACCAGAAACAAGCGTACTATGGGCCTATGGCTAAATGTATTAGAGGTAGAGGATCAGCAAGATAGCCAGGCAAGAGGTATTGTTTGAAAGGAATTAAAAATGGCCATTTTCCTCTCTCTTCAGTTGTCCTTTAATCCAGGAGTATGGCGACCCCCCCCCCCCACAAGACCAAAGGCACTCCAGGCAATGACATGGAATGCCTTTGCCTAAAAACGGCCCTGCTGCTGACATCTTATAAATTCACTAAGCGTTACTGCATTCGATAATGCATAAAACAGCTGATTTTATCAATCATCTTGCCAAATGTTAATTCACTAAACCTGTTACCGCACTGAAAGTAAAAATTACTGACTAGTGAGGTTGTTCAGTAAATTCCTCAAGAAATTGCAATACACAAAGATTAAGGCTAGGTTCACATTGGAACACTGCAAAGCTGTGTTATAAAGTCTTATAATGCAGCTTACCGCACTGCAATTAACCACTTGCCGACCGCCCACAGCCGATAGGCGGCGGCAAAGTGGATGCCGAAAGGACCGCAATACGCCGAACGGCAGCGGCTCCTTTCGGCTCATAGGGGAACAGATCGTGTGACTGGTGACGCGCGCTGCCCCTGGCAACAGGCTCCGCCCACCCGCGGCGTCATCCCGCCAGCCGGTAGTAAGCGCCGGCAGAATGTTACCCGCTCGATCGCCGCATACAAAGTGTAATACACTTTGGCCTCGATTCATAAAGCATTCCCGCATGCGGAAATGCTGAAAACAGCCGATTTTACCGAACACTGAACAAAATGTGTATTCATAAAGGCTGTTTCCGCATGCGGAGCTGACATTCCGGAGCAGAGTGATAAATCACCGCCTTATGTGGCGATTCTAGGCGGAAATGTAACAAAATGTCAATTCATAAAGATTAGAGGAAGCGGTATGCGGACGGGGAATACCGCTCCCTCTGATGTGGCGAGAAGCGTGCGGAATACAGTGCAGTGAATGGGACAGACCTCCCAAGCAGCAGCAGAGAGAACACCGCACGGAGGGACTCAGCCAGCTCCTGTGTTTCCGCAAGGCTCCCGACAGCTTACCGCCTGCCTACAACGGGAAATCTCCGCTCTGCTATCGCAACTGGCAACATTTTATGAATGCCCACCCTGGAGTCATAAATACCGAGCACGGAGTTTCCCCGCACTGATTTACAGCACCGAACACTTTTTTTATGAATCGAGGCCTTTGTAATGTATACAAAGTGTATTATACAGGCTGCCTCCTGCCCTGGTGGTACCAGTGATCGAGGGACCACCAGGGCAGGCTGCAGCACTCCATGTCTGCACCAAACACACTGATCTGCCCCCCCCCCCCCGCCCTCTGATCGCCCACAGCACACCTCAGACCCCCCCTGCCCACCCCCCAGACCCCTGTTTGCACCCAATCACCCCCCTAATCACCCATCAATCACTCCCTTTTACTATCTGTCAGCGCTGTTTTTTTTATTAGGTCCTACTCTGCCCCCTGGGGGCTCCTGATCAACCCCCCACCACCCCTTAGATCCTCCCCAGACCCCCCCCCCAGGACCCCCCCCCCCGTGTACTGTATACATCTATCCTCTCCTATAATCACTCAATGGTCACCTGTCAATCACCCCCTGTCACCACCTGTCACTGCCACCTATCAGGGATCAGAGCCTAAACTGCCCCCTGCGGGCACCCAAACACCCGCCCATACCCTCAGACCCACCGTCATATCACTACCAAAGTGCATTGTTTACATCTGTTCTTCCCTCTAATCACCCCCTAATTACCCATCAATCACTCCCTATCAATATCTGTCAGCGCTATTTTGTAGATTAGGCCCCTAACTGCCCTCTGGGGGCTCCTGATCACCCCCCCCCTACCCTCAGATCCACCCCAGACTCCCCCCCCCCCCCCCTGTGTACTGTATACATCTATTTTCCCCTGTCAATCACCCATTAATCATCCCGTCACCACATTTCACTGCCACCCATCTGATCAGACCCTAACCTGCCTCTTGCGGGCATCTAATCACCCCCACACCATCACATCGCCCGCAGACCCACCGTCATATCACCACCAAAGTGCATTGTTTACATCTGTTCTTCCCTCTAATCACCCCCTAATTACCCATCAGTTGCCCCCTGTCACCACCTGTCACTGCTACCCATCAGATCAGACCCTAATCTGCCCCTTGCGGGCAACCAATCACCCGCCCACACCCTCAGATAGCCCCCCAGACCCCCTCTGATCAACTCGCCAGTGCATTGCTTGCATATATTCCCCCCTTTAATCACACCCTGAGACACCCATCAATCACCTCCTGTCACCCCCCTAGCACTCCTATCCATCAGACCAGGCCCTAATCTGCCCCATTTTAGAAAGAAGACACCCCAAGGTATTCCGTTAAGTGTATGAGTTCATAGAATATTTTATTTTTTGTCACAAGTTAGTGTAAAATGACACTTTGTAAAAAAATAAATAATAAAAATCAATTTCCGCTAACTTGTGACAAAAAATAAAATCTTCTATGAACTCACCATACTCCTAACAGAATACCTTGGGGTGTCTTCTTTCTAAAATTGGGTCACTTGTGGGGTTCCTATACTGTCCTAGCATTTTAGGGGCCCTAAACCGTTAGTAGTCTAGAAACCAAATGCCTCAAAATGACCTGTGAATAGGACGTTGGGCCCCTTAGCGCACCTAAGCTGCAAAAAAGTGTCACACGTGGTATCGCCGTACTCGGGAGAAGTAGTATAATGTGTTTTGGAGTGTATTTTTACACATACCCATGCTGGGTGGGAGAAATATCTCTGTAAATGACAATTTTTTTTATTTATTTTTTACACACAATTGTCCATTTACAGAGATATTTCTCCCACCCAGCATTAGTATGTGTAAAAATACACCCCAAAACACATTATACTACATCTCCTGAGTACGGCGATACCACATGTGTGACACTTTTTTGCAGCCTAGGTGCGCTAAGGGGCCCAACGTCCTATTCACAGGTCATTTTGAGGCATTTGGTTTCTAGACTACTCCTCACGCTTTAGGGCCCCTAGAATGCCAGGGAGTATAGGAACCCCACAAGTGACCCCATTTTAGAGAGAAGACACCCCAAGGTATTCCGTTAGTTGTAGGCTTGCTCTCCGGGACTCCCGAATGCGAATTTACCCGAATTATTTGGGTAAATTTCAGCGTTCCCGAAGTCGAAGCCGAATGTGCGCATTTGAATTTGGCCGGATGACGCGTTGGGTTCAGCTTCGGGATTGGGTAGTGACGTGGGCCTATCAGAATTCCTCCAGCCGAGTCCCTGGCAACGCTAACAACCAATCAGAGGAGGGGAACCTGGCCCTCCTCTCCTCTATATAAAGCGGTAGCCATTTTGCGGAGCTACGCACTTTTGTGACTGAGCTGGTACTGAGAGCATCTCCAGTGATGTGCTGCGTGTCTGATCAAGTGTATTTTGTGCTAAACCTAGCGTTTTGCTTCCTAAACACCTCCTAAACACATTCATTGTACTGTTATATAGATAGATAGTAATTTGATTGTAGTCAGCTAGTGTGTACTGTATACTGTGCTAGGCTAGTGTTAGTCTGTGTGCAGGCCAGGCCTGCTAGCCTAGGGCAGCCTTAGCCTACTACTAGCTTAGGTAGGTTAGGGATTCTAGTTAGTTGTGTACTATAGTAGTTTAGTTCAATTGTACTGCTGCTGTTTGCTGTAGTCTGTTAGTTTATAGCTTCAGTACTGTTAGTTAATACTAGTTAGTTACTGATTGACTGTGTACAGGCCAGTATCCCTTGTTGTCACCTGATGTGTGACTATCATTTGCCGGCGCACCCTGTTGATTGCGTCTGACCGTGTGTGACCGACCGACTGTAATTTGTCACCCACTGTCTGGCAGCTAGTTATATTGTTTACTGTTTAGTACAGCAGGTGTTTAATTGTTACTACCTGCGCGTACAACCGTACTACTACTAGGTAGGTGGTAGTCTTCCACTACTACTACCACCCACCCCTTCATTTAATTTTTTTCATTTGTTACTGTGTGATTTATTACCTTTCTGTAGTAAATTGTTACATTCGCAGGCCAGCATCCCTTGTTGTCACCTGCTGTGTGACTGTCATTTGCCGGCGCACCCTGTTGATTGCGTCTGACCGTGTGTGACCGACCGACTGTAATTTGTCACCCACTGTCTGGCAGCTAGTTATATTGTTTACTGTTTAGTACAGCAGGTGTTTAATAGTTACTACCTGCGCGTACAACCGTACTACTACTAGGTAGGTGGTAGTCTTCCACTACTACTACCACCCACCCCTTAATTTAATTTTTTTCATTTGTTACTGTGTGATTTATTACCTTTCTGTAGTAAATTGTTACATTCGCAGGCCAGCATCCCTTGTTGTCACCTGCTGTGACTGTCATTTGCCGGCACACCCTATTGATTGCGTCTGACCGTGTGTGGCCGACCGTAATTGTCTCCCACTGTCACACGAGTTAATAGTGTAGAGACTCACTGATAGTAGTACTACTACTACTACTACTACTACTACTACTACTACTACTTAAAAAAAAATAAAAAATTTTGTTGACACTTACCACCAGTCGGTCACCACCACCACCAACCCAGACTTTATTAAAGTTTACACCCTTTCCCGCCATTTTCTACACATTTGTTTTTTTTTTTACTTTATTCGTTTATAAGTGCAAAATGACTGGCAGAGGTAGAGGACAAGGCACCACCAGGAGAGGCAACGCCATTGCAGCAGCCACTGCCAGCAGCAGCAGCAGCAGGTCTGTCACTGGTCCGCCGCCAGCCACTGACCGCAGAGTTGTGGAGGAGGGAGCAGAGGCACAACAGCAGCGCGTTGCGCCCATCTTTGAGACGGGTCGTCGCCCCCGGCCCATTATGGAGAGTCAGGCGCAGGCTGTGGTGGAAATGATGGCGGAGCAGGAAGCCACCCTATCCAGCCAGGCCTCCAGCAGCAGCGAGACCAGTGCCACCACCACTAGCACTCCGGTCCGCAGCAGGCCTCCACCACCGCTTGAGGTCACGGTGACCCCACTGACCAGCCGGCCCTCACTGAGCTCGGTCTTTACCCCAGTGACTGCAGCCGTGTACAGGGATGTTGTGCAGAAGTTTGAGCAGGAGATAATGGGGACATAATCATGCAAGGAGGAGGAGGAGTTGGAGGTGGAGCAGTTTGTTGTTGGCGCTGATGAGGAGGGGCGTGATGCAGGGGATTTTGGGCTACTGGATGTGGTTGAGGCGGGCTCAGAGGACATGTTTGGGGATGATGATGACATGCTGAATCCTCCCTATGTGCCACCACCAGTACCACCAGCACACTTGCTTGAAGGTAGCTCGTCATCGGAGGAGGAGGTGTCTCTGCCGCAGAGGCATGGCAGCAGCAAGGCGGCAAGCACAGGGCGTGGAAGACAGTAGCCACAGCCTGCTGCTTTAGCCGCTACCACCACCCGCAGCAAACCTCCAACCAAACCAAAAAAGGCACAAGCCTCCAAGGGCACCAAAAAACCCCAGCCCTCAAGCTCAAAGGGCAGGTTGAAGTCCCCAGTCTGGCGGTTCTTCACTAAGTGCACAGAGGACCCGACTCGTGCAATTTGCAACAGTTGCAAGGTCAGTATCAGCAGAGGTCGCGATCTCCTCAACCTGAGTACCTCGTGCCTGTCGACCCACTTACAGACCAGGCATTTTGAGGATTTTTGTGAGTATGAGAAGCTGATGCAAAGTGGTGCAGGCAGTGGTCAGAGCCAGAGAGCCACTGCACAGATTTCAGCAGCAGCAGCATCCCACCCAGCAGCAGGAGCACAGCAGCAGCAACTCACTCCTCCCCCCCCCCCCCCCCCCCGGGCAGCCAGTCCTCAGTTGCCTCATCAGCTCCCTCCACAGTTGCCTCATCAGCTCCCTCCACAGTGGCCTCATCAGCTCCCTCCACAGTGGCCTCCTCATCCTCCCGCGCAGGCAAATGCCGCCAGACCCTGCTCAGCGAGTCCTTGCCATGTGCTCCCAGCTCCTGCCATATTCCTTCGTGCAGGAGGGGAGTGACATGAGAGCGCTGCTGCATTTTGGGATCCCGGAGTGGCAAGTCCCCAGCCGCCACTACTTCTCCCGCACGGCGATCCCAGCACTGCACCGGTTTGCCATGGCGAACGTGGGCCGCGCACTCGATCACGATGTGAGTGCGCGGATCCACATAACCATGGATTCATGGAGCAGCCGTTTTGGGACAGAACGCTATCTGTCCTTTACGGCACACTGGGTCAGCCTGGTGGAAAGCCCGAGCGAGGAAGCAGCAGGTCCACCCTCAGGCACATGAGCAGCGGCACCAGTCGCCCACTATGTGGTGCCACCACGCGGGGTCAGGGGAGAAGCAGCAGCTCCCGCCGCCAAGCGACAACGCAACAGCAGCGTGAAGGCCCGCCACTGCCAAGCGCTGCTGGAGATGGTGAGCCTGGGGAAGAACAGTCTGACAGCAGACAGCGTGCTCCCCCACCTGAGGGAGCAGGAGAAGACGTGGCTGACCCCCAGAGGCCTCCGAGTCGGATTAGTGGTGTCCGACAATGCCGCCAACCTGCTGGCTGCCATCAGCAGAGAAACTTATCCCACATCCCCTGCTTGGCCCACGTCCTGAACCTGGTGGTGCAGAAGTTCCTGCGCACCTACCAGGGGATGGAGGAGCTGTTGGAAGCAGGGCAGAAAATTGTGCGCACTTTCCGCCGCTCAGCTGCTGCTGCGTCAAAGCTGGCAGAGATCCAGCAGCGCGAGGGCCTGCCACCACACCGCCTTGTCATTGATGTGCCGACTCGCTGGAACCCCACCCTGGCGATGTTGGAGCGGCTGGTTGAGCAGAGGAGGGCTGTCAACCGGTACATCGTGGATGCCACTCTCGAAGGCACCACCAAACTCTAGCTCCTCACCAACGCACAGTGGGGGCAGATGCAGCAGGTCTGCTTGGTGTTGGCTCCCTTCCTGCAGGGAACCAACCTGGTGAGCCAGGAGCGGGCATCCGTCTGACAGTGGGTGCCCTTTGTTTGCTGGACAGGGCACTTGGCGATTTGGTGGATTTGGGGGAGGAGGCCCGGAACCAGCTGGAACAGCAGCCGCCTGCGCAGTCCACTGCTGTGCAGGAATTTGAATCCCTGGAGGAGGATGAGGAGGAGTTGGAGGTGCTAGATGTCGCTGCTGAGGGGGAACAGCGGAGTGCAGCAGCAGTGGTGCGAGGATGGAGAGAGGAGGAAGAGGCTCAGGAGCCAGAGGAGGACGCTGACCCTGATGTCTCTGTGTCACGGACCACCCTGTTCCCCATGGCAGCGCACATGCTGCATTGCCTGCGCACAGACCGCAGGGTTAAGCAGATGCAAGCGAGGGAGGACGCCTGCATCAGCATGATCCTGGATCCACGGCTGAGGGGGAAGTGGGCTCAGTTTCTGCCTGCTAGAGGACGTGAGCAGCGCACAAGCGAGTTGCAGCAGCTCCTTGTTTGGCGACTGGAGGAAGCCTTCCCCCAGGCTTCCACCCCCTCTGTCCCTGTCCAGCCAACACAGCAGCCGGTGCCTGCGGCCAGCAGCAGCGTCAGGCGCCCAGGAGACCTGCTGTCATTGACGCAGGTGCTCTACATAACGGTAGAGCACCTGAGAGAGGAGGTGCGTGCAGCAGCCACCTCCTCTGAAAGCCACAGCCAGCGCATGACCCAGATGGTAGCTGAGTACATGGGGTCTTCCAGTGGGCTTGACACTGGCAGCGTGGACCCATGGAGTACTGGGTGAAGCGGTTGCACATCTGGAGTGAGCTAGCGCAGTATGCCCTGGAAGTCCTGTCTTGCCCCCCTTCCAGCGTGCTGTCCGAGAGGTGCTTCAGTGCGGCCGGTGGCGTGGTCACCGAGAAGCGCTCTCATCTGTCCACGGAGGGAGTGGACAGACTGACATTTTTGAAGATCAACCAGGCCTGGATTGAAGGCACGTTCCTGGCACCTACTGTCGGCGAGAGGAGGACATGAGGTGCCTCGGAATCATTCTTTGACAACATAAACCTTCATTCCCGGGGTCCTGATAATTTGGCCTGGTGTTTCTTCACTTGCTGTGGTAGTAACGCTAGCTACCATGGCCCGTGACATGCCTGCTGCTGCCACACGTCACTCCTCTTCCTGCTGCTGTTGCTGATGTATTTATATATTTATGAATTTACTGATTTATTTATGAATTTATTTATTTGTGTATTTATTTATTTATTGTATTTATACAGCGCCAACATATTACGAAGCTCTGATTTTCATCCTCCTGCTGTTCACCACACAATGCATGCCTGCTGCTGCCACACGTCACTCCTCTTCCTGCTGCTGTAGTTATCCTGCTTTCTGTGCTCCCACTGCCAGGGTCCACAGAATACATTGCCTGCTGCCATTCGCCACTCCTCCTCCTGCTGAGTTTATCCTCCTGCCTGTCTATGTTCCCACCACCAGGGTCCACAGAATTATGCGCTGCTGCCATGCGCCACTAGCTATTACGCCACTACAATAGCTATACTGTTGTAAAAAAAAAAAAATTCTGAGGTGTCTGGGCTGAAAACTGTGCTGTCCCAGTTGTGCATTGGGCACAATGTGGGCTGCACGACTGCTGTCCGGAACCTCCTCCTGCTCTTTGGTGTTTATTTTCAGCCATGGTACCAACGCTAGGTACCATTGGCCTGTGACATTGCCTGCTGCTATACGTCACTACTCCTCCTCCTGCTGCTGCTGCTATAGTTATCCTCCTGCCTGTCTGTGTTCCCACCGCCAGGGTCCACACAATGCCTGCTGCCATTCGCCACTCCTCCTCCTGCTGAGTTTATCCTCCTGCCTGTCTGTGTTCCCACCGCCAGGGTCCACAGAATTATGCGCTGCTGCCATGCGCCACTAGCTATTACGCCACTACAATAGCTATACTGTTGTAAAAAAAAATAAAAAAATTCTGAGGTGTCTGGGTTGAAAACTGTGCTGTCCCAGTTGTGCATTAGGCACAATGTGGGCTGCACAACTGCTGTCCGGAACCTCCTCCTGCTCTTTGGTGTTTATTTTCAGCCATGGTACCAACGCTAGGTACCATTGGCCTGTGACATTGCCTGCTGCCATACAACACTACTCCTTCTCCTCCTCCTCCTCCTCCTCCTCCTCCTCCTCCTGCTGCTGCTATAGTTATTCTCCTGCCTGTCTGTGTTCCCACCGCCAGGGTCCACACATTGACTGCTGCCATTCGCCACTCCTCCTCCTCCTGAGTTGATCCTCCTGCCTGTCTGTGTTCCCACCACCAGGGTCCACAGAACAATGCGCTGCTGCCATGCGCCACTAGCTATTACGCCACTACAATAGCTATGCTGGTGTTGAAGATAACATTTTACAACAGTAGAGTTCTGTAATGGAAAAAACAAAGAATTTTGGTGGTGGACGGTGAAGAGGAGGAGGAGGAGGAGGGAGGAGGGAGGAGGAGGAAAGAAATGCTGAAAGAAAGTTTTCCATCACATTTTTTTTTATATATTAGACCTATTTACATGTGATTTCCCTTTAAAAAAAAAAATCCGAATTGGCGAACACGAATTTTTCCCAATTTTTTTACGCAGCCCGAACCGAATTCGAATCCGAACCGAATTCGGCGATCGCATCCGAATCTCAATTTTCCGCGGGCCTGAATTCGAATGTACCCGAATCGAATTTTGGTACATTCGAGCAATCCTGGTTAGTTGTATGGTGAGTTCATAAGAAGATTTTATTTTTTGTCACAAGTGGAAAATGACACTTTGTGAAAAAAAAACAATAAAAATCAATTTCCGCTAACTTGTGACAAAAAATAAAATCTATGAACTCACCATACTTCTAACGGAATACCTTGAGGTGTCTTCTTTCTAAAATGGGGTCATTTGTGGGGTTCCTATACTGCTCTGGCATTTTAGGGGCCCTAAAGCGTGAGGAGTAGTCTAGAAACCAAATGCCTCAAAATGACCTGTGAAATCCTTAAGGTACTCATTGGACTTTGGGCCCCTTAGCACACCTAGGCTGCAAAAAAGTGTCACACATGTGGTATCGCCATACTCAGAAGTAGTATAATGTGTTTTGGGGTGTATTTTTACACATACCCATGCTGGGTGGGAGAAATATCTCTGTAAATAGACAATTGTGTGTAAAAAATCAAAAAATTGTAATTTACAGAGATATTTCTCCCACCCAGCATGGGTATATGTAAAAATACACCACAAAACACATTATTCTACTTCTCCTGAGTATGCGATACCACATGTGTGAGACTTTTTTGCAGCCTAGGTGCGCTAAGGGGCCCAAAGTCCAATGAGTACCTTTAGGATTTCACAGGTCATTTTGAAGCATTTGGTTTCTAGACTACTCCTCACGCTTTAGGGCCCCTAAAATGCCAGGGCAGTATAGGAACCCAACAAATGACCCTATTTTAGAAAGAAGACACCCCAAGGTATTCCGTTAGGAGTATGGTGAGCTCATAGAAGATTTTATTTTTTGTCACAAGTTAGCGGAAAATTACACTTTGCGGAAAAAAAAACAGTAAAAATCTATTTCCGCTAACTTGTGACAAAAAATAAAATCTTCTATGAACTCACCATGCGCCTAACAGAATACCTTGGGGTGTCTTCTTTCTAAAATGGGGTCATTTGTGGGGTTCCTATACTGCCCTGGCATTTTAGGGGCCCTAAAGCGTGAGGAGTAGTCTAGAAACCAAATGCCTCAAAATGACCTGTGAAATCCTAAAGGTACTCATAGGACGTTGGGCTCCTTAGCGCACCTAGGCTACAAAAAAGTGTTACACATGTGGTATCGCCGTACTCAGGAGAAGTAGTAGAATGTGTTTTGGGGTGTGTTTTTTACACATACCCATGCTGGGTGGGAGAAATCTCTCTGTAAATGAACAAATGTGTGTAAAAAAAAAATCAAAAATATCTCATTTACAGAGATATTCCTCCCACCCAGCATGGGTATGTGTAAAAATACACCCCAAAAAACATTATACTGCTTCTCCTGAGTACGGCAATACCACATGTGTGACCCTTTTTTACAGCCTAGGTGCGCTAAGGGGCCCAACGTCCTATGAGCACCTTTAGGCTTTACAGGGGTGCTTACTATTTAGCACCCAAGGACAGTAAACGCACCCCACAAATGACCCCATTTTGGAAAGTAGACACTTCAAGGTATTCAGAGAGGGGCATGGTGAGTCCGTGGCAGATTTCTTTTTTTTTTTTTTGTCACAAGTTAGCAGAAATAGAAACTTTTTTTTTGTTTTTGTTTTATAGTGTCATTTTCCGCTAACTTGTGATAAAAAATAAAATCTTCTATGAACTCACCATGCCTCTCAGTGAATACTTTGGGATGTCTTGTTTCCAAAATGGGGTCATTTGGGGGGTATTTATACTATCCTGGAATTTTAGCACCTCATGAAACATGACAGGTGCTCAGAAAAGTCCGAGATGCTTCAAAATGGGAAAATTCACTTTTTGCAACATAGTTTGTAAACGCTATAACTTTTACCCAAACCAATAAATATACACTTTTTTTTTTTATCAAAGACATGTAGCACAATAAATTTGGACAAAAATGTATACAGAAATTTTACATTATTTGACAAATTTTATCACAGAAAGTTAAAAAAAATCATTTTTTTTGACAAAATTCATGTCTTTTTTGATGAATATAATAAAAACTAAAAATCGCAGAAGCAATCAAATAGCACCAAAAGAAAGCTGTATTAGTGACAAGAAAAGGAGGGAAAATTCATTTAGATAGTAGGTTGTATGACCGAGCAATAAACCGTGAAACCTGCAGTGGTCTGAATGGAAAAAAAGGCTCTGGTCCTTAAAAGACTTCCGAGGCCAAAATCTGCCCCCAAAACGTAAAAAAAGTTAACTACCTGCATGACTTTGTAAGGCACGGAGGACGCCGTCCGCGCCCTCCGTGCCGTTCCGCCTGGTCCCCTCTGCTCAATAGCCCCCCGAAAGGCTGCGACCCCACGGTCCGGGTCGGATTCTGCAGCATGCATAAAGATGGCCGCCGGAGCTGGCCACGGCTGAGCAGTCCGCATAGCCGCTACTGCGTCTGCGCAGCTCTAGGGCCAACCCTCCGATCCACGCTGCCTGTTACGTGGATCGGGGGGTTGGCCCTAGAGCTGCGCAGAAAGACTGTGGTCCTCAAGTGGTTAAAACTCTATACGATGTTCACAGTGTGATGTTAGTGTTGCACTGTGCCGTATAGCATTATGGTAACGCACTGCTGCAGTGTGCTACCTCTAAACGCACACGTTACCAGGTACAGGAAAGCATACTTTTCATTGATTATATGTTTTCTGTACCTATTGTATGCAACGGTAAAGCAGTGTTAATCTGCATTACCACTTTTTTGTTGCATTTTATTGTTGCGTTGCAACTTTACAACGCATCCTCTCACTGTGAACCTAGCCTAAAGCATTCGGTAAATCAAGTAAAATCGTTCAGTATTTAACACTAGCTCTGACCAGCCGGTAACTTACGATCTCCATGCGGTAAGGGCTCGTTCACATTGGAGGCGTTTTTAAATTTTTTTTAAAGGGACTCCGAGCACCTCTCATGGGTATGCCTTTAAGCCAGACGACTTCCAACAAAGTCGTGCTATGACCCCTCTGGAGGAGCCTCTTGCAATAGCCATGCGTGTCACTTCCTCTTCCTGCTTCATTCAGTGATGCATTTCTTTAACAGAGAAGACAGTGATGACCCGGAAGTTATACCATAGCCAAGATGTCAGCCGCGATTTTTAAATTGAAATCGAACGAAAACTCTTTGGTGTAGAACGGTGATTCAGGCATTAAATGAAAGTGGGGAGCACAAGTTACAGAAAGGTATGCATCGTTCAGTACTTTGCAGTACTGGTCGGAGTCTTAAAGGCATACCCATGAGAGGTGCTCAGAGTCCCTTTAAGCACCTGCGAGTTTTCAAAATCGCCCTGAAAGCGCTTACATCATGCTATCCTATGTGCTAGTCAGATTAGGGTGAACCGTTCACTTTCCGCTCAGAGAAGAACTGCAGGGACCATTTTCGGGGCGATTTTGCTACACTGGAAGGTATAGGAAAAATGCTCACAAAATTGCTTTGTGCAGCGATTGCGTTCATGTTTTTAAGAATAAATACAATGGGCCTGATTCACAAAGCGGTGCAAACTGTTTAGCACGGGTGTGCTAAACCAGTGTTTCTCAACATTTTATTGGTATGTACCCCTTTTAAAACCCAGTACTCACCAAGTACCCTCTAGCATAGTAAACATTATCCCAAGTACCCCTTGACAAATATATATTTAATCCTAGTACATGATAATTGGTTCTAAACAATTTCTAAGCATTCACTATTGCTTTTAATCAGCTAAAACACTAATGTGGTGGTGTTTAAATAAGCTTTATCATTTTCTAAAACTTTAAAATTGTTGTTCTTGGTTAAGTAAATCAAGCCCGAGTACCCCTTGGAACCATTAGAAGTACCCCCTGGGGTACGCGTACCACACGTTGAGAAACTAGGTGCTAAACAGTTAGCACGTGAAGTGCCGTTCGTGGACTTTTGCACGCACAAGGTGCCACGATTCGCGCGATCGGGGCACTTTGCGCACGCAAAAGTCCGCGAACGGCACTTCACATGCTAACTGTTTAGCATACCTGTGCTAAACAGTTTGCACCGCTTGGTGAATCCGGCCCATTGTATCTATTCTTTTCCAGATCAAAGACTAACGTCAGGAAGTTAAAAAAATGGAATTGCTCTGCAAAAACGCTTTCCAAAAACGTCCGACGAACAGAAATCACACAAGGGGAAAAAAAATCGCTTCAAAAAAGTCCAATGCGAACGCTAATGCGTTGGGAACGCAATGTGAATGAGTCCTACAATTTTTCTGATGTAGCAGACAGAATAGCGAGAGCCATGCAGCCAGAGCTGGGACAAGGTCCTTCAGCACCCAAGGCTGAGACACCAAAGTGCGCCCCTCCATCCCTCCGCCCCAGCCGTCGCACACTGATTGCTACTAGACTAAGAGGCGCCCCAGGGCCCCCAACCTCCCCAATACCTTAATCTCTAGTTATCTGACTTGCAGTCACTGCCATGTATCCCCTTTTCCTATTTCTTTCTGCTTCAAACACAATTGGGAATGACAACTGAATGAATTGTGCGCCCCCTCCTACACTGCGCCCTGAGGCTGGAGCCTCTCCAGCCTCTGCCTCGGCCCGGCCCTGCATGCAGCCCTGCTTCTCACCCATTTTATCTGTTGCACTGGTGAGCAGGACTTTAGAATAATAGAGCAGGGAATGGAGACATTTAAAAAGGCTTTTCTGTATTCCTTTAGATGTGCATATCTGTATACTGATATACAGAAGTGCTCCCTCTAGTTACCATGTTTGCACATCTAAAGGGATGCGCTGGAGAGAAAAAGACAACGGCTCATGCACAACACTTGTGGGAAGACTCGCAGCTTCTTGTCTGATACTCAACAGCTGGTGAGACTTAGGGCTGGTTCACACTGCAAGAGCTTTTTTTTTTTTAGCACTAATGAAAAGCTCTTGTTAATGTAATGCTATAGCTGATTTTGTATAAAAACACACACGGAGCATTATATTAGCGAACAAGCCCACACCGAGCAGTGGTTAGTGCAGCTGTACATATGCGTTGCTAGCCTGTTGCTTTCGGGTGAATCATCTTGCCAGGCTTATCATTGCCTGGGGCTGCATGCTTGTTGAGGGGCTTTGGCTAAAAAGTATTAGAGACACAGGATCAGCAGGAGAGTCAGGCAACCTGTATTATTTTAAGAGGAAAAATCCATATCCTTCTCAGTTTAGGTTCCCTTTAAAGGACTGAATCACACCAGAAACAAGCATACTATAGGCCTATGGCTAAATGTATTAGAGGTAGAGGATCAGCAAGATAGCCAGGCAAGAGGTATTGTTTGAAAGGAATTAAAAATGGCCATTTCCCTCTCTCTTCAGTTGTTCTTTAATACATATGCGTTGCTAGCCTGTTGCTTTCAGGTGAATCATCTCGCCAGGCTGATCATTGCCTGGGGCTGCCCCCTCCCAGAGAGAAATGGAACACATCGCTAGTCTAAAGGCTAGTGATGCATGTGTACAGCCTTGGCCCTGTAATGTCATCTGAGGCATCAGATCCCAATCTGGGTGACATGCCTTATATGTGTGTAAGAGGCTTAAAGAGGACCTCCAGAGTAAAAACGAAGATCTAGCAGCCTGCAAGTAAAAGAAAGCTATTTTACCCGAGAAGTCCCGAAGTCCCTGCATCACCCGACTTCCGGCGCCTGGCCCCGCCTCCTCTCACCGCAGAGAAAAACGCCAAGCTATTTACTACAGTAAATAGCTTGCCGTTTTTCTCGGGTTTCCTTAGTTTTTGGTGGATCTACTAACCTATTTGTATGCTTTTAAAGAGACAATGTAACATCAAAAAGTCCCCCTGGGGGGTACTCACCTCGGGAGGGGGAAGCCTCAGGGTCCTAATGAGGCTTCCCAAGCCGTCCTTTGTCCCACGGGGGTCTCGCTTCCGCCCTCCGAATAGCGGCTCGACAGACCTGACAGCCTGTTCAATATTTACCTTTCCAGGCTCCAGCGGGGGTGCTGTTGCGGCTTTCGGCTCCGAAGTAGACAGAAATACCCGATCTCAGTCGGGGCCGCTCTATTGCGCAGGCGCCGGAGACTTGCGCCTGCGCAGTAGAGCAGACCCGACGGTGATCGGGTATTTCCGCCTATTTCGGAGCCGAGAGCCGCCACAGCGCCTGCGCAGGAGCCGGGAAGGTAAATATTTACATCGCCGCTGTTCGGAGGGCTGCAGCGAGACCCCCGAGGAACAGAGGACGGCGTGGGAAGCCTCATTGGGACCTTGAGGCTTCCCCCTCCCGAGGTGAGTCCCCCCCAGGGGACTTTTTGATGTTACAGGTTTTCTTTAAAGGAGTTATCAGGGATTTTTATAGAAAATGAAAGCTACTTACCGGGTGCTTTCTCCAGCCCCAAGCTCCCAGGACCTCCCTCGCCGCAGCTCTGCCTTCAGCCGTTCGCCGGAGCTCCGACCCGGTCCCCGGCGATGATGTCAGAGCGACCTCCAGGTCGCTCTGTACTGCGCTTGCGCGATCGGCGCTGTCAATCACCGCCACGTGGGCCGGAGCTGACTGTGCAGGCGCAGAACTACTGCACCTGCGCAGTCCGCTCCGGCCCACGTGGCGGTGATTGACATTGACTGATAACTCCTTTAAAGAGGAACTCCAGTGGAAATAATGTAGTAAAAAAAGTGCTTCATTTTTTACCATAATTATGGATAAATTATTTAGTCAGTGTTTGCTCATTGTAAAATCTTTCCTCTCCCAGATTCACATTCTGACATGTATTACATTGTGACATTTTTACTGTGGGCAGGTTATGTAGCTGCTCCTAGCTGTTTTGGCTGTTAGAGACAGCTGTAAACTGCTAATTTCTGTCTGTGAACATTGTTACATTGTGGCAGTTTGCCCAGAGTACCGCGGTACTCAGAGCTTCTTGTGGGAGGGGTTTCAGCACAAAATCAGTCATACAGCGCCCCCTGATGGTCTGTTTGTGAAAATCATTATATTTCTCATGTAAAAGGGGGTATCCGCTACTGATTGGGATAAAGTTCAATTCTAGGTTGGAGTTTCTCTTTAAGGTGTGGGGAAAAAACTACATAAGCAAGGAAAGAAAATACAAGTTCCACGGAGATAGTGAACTGGACCAGATTTGAATTGGGGACCCTGGTGCTGCATGGCTAGAGTATTTTCAAAGCAATTACTGGATAAGCCAGTCACAGGGGGACATGTATCAACTGTGTAGAACTGTCTCAGGCATCTTAAGAAATCATTAGATAGTGCAGATTCCTTCTTAAGCTGTTGTAAAATAGGAGGACTGATTCACACTACAAGAGCTTTTTAAACACTAGAGAATTTAAAAGCTCTTGCTAGTGCAATGCTATGGGGTATTTTACAAAATCACATTGGTCAAGTATGAACACTCACATAGAATAACATTAGCAAGAGCTCTTAAAATCACAAGCGCTTAAAATATACATTTTGTTATTTTAATATCAATCAATCATGCAGTGTCTTTATTTTAAAAAAAATATTTTTTATTTATTTATTATTGTTTTACTCTTACTTATAACAATTTTTAATAAATGTTTGATATGTATTTGTATTTAATAAAAACAAAATCTATCTGTCTATAGATAAAATTATTATTACTTTAGATACATGAGGAAGGCAGCCTACAGATCATTTACTTTGTGGGCCTATGGTTACTTAGGACCTAAAAAAGATTTCCTTTACCTTCTTGCATGGGGAATGCTATTAGGACAACATTTCCAGATCCAGACAACATTTATTTAGGATTTAAGAGAGTCTGAAGCGAGAATAAATCTCACTTCAGACCTCATAGATACTAGATCATAGATATCCCGCGTCTTAAAGGCGGTCCCTGATCCCCCAAATCCCCTCCGTAATGCGTGGTAGCGCTTCCTGGTTGGGGCAGGGCTAACCACCGCAGCCCTGCCCCACGTGCGTCTGTAAGCGTGTATCTCCGCCTCTCACCCGCCCCTCTCAGTCTTCCTTCACTGAGAGGGGCGGGGGAGAGGCGGCGATGCGCCGCTGATAGACGTGACTGGAGGCAGGGCTGCAGCCGTTAGCCCTGCCTCCAGGAGCGACCAAGTCTGCGACCAAGTGTCGCAGTGGGGGGTTTGGGGGTGAAGGGACCCCCGTTTAGCTGCGCTATTGCGGCGGTTTAGCAGGGGCACACGTGCCCCTGCTAACTATGAGCTCTGAAGCGAGATTTATTCTCGCTTCAGAGTCTCTTTAAGTGGAGTGATAATACTTCAGCCCATCATATTCATCTTGTTGATTATTATTTTTTTTCTACAAAATTCATTTTGAAATTATATGGTTTTTATATTTTTTTTAACCATTACTCATAGGTTTCTTCTACTTTATTTCAAATAATGTATTATAGGAAAAGGACATCATAATTGAATATTGACCTTATCAATAGTTAGTTGTTAGTAGTTTTTTTTTTGTAATACGAGTTGCATCAATTTTTGATTTGTTTACTTTTGTTAAATATCTTTTTTAGGAAGATAATTGTCTTAAAGAGAATCTGTACTCTAAAATTTTTACAGCAAAAAGCATACCATTCTATTCATTAAGTTCTCCTGGGAGTACATTTGAAATCGGCGCCGGTAGACTTGGGCGCAGGACACAGCTGTATATGGCTGGTCCTGCTTCTGCTTAAGTCCGGGCCGATTTAATTACTATTCTCCCCTCCAGGCCGCCATGGATAGTGGGGGAATGAAATAATTCGGCTTCCAGTGATTGCTGGAGGCCGAATTATTATGTTTTTAAGCAACGTTACTCACTGAGCGCTACAATAGGAATGATTCCTATTGTAGTCTATGGATTTAGCAGCGCTGAAAAGCACTGCTCCGTCTCCTGGGCCCCTCTGTGCTGTTTCTGCCACTCTCTGCTGCAATCCTGGCTTGTAATTAACAGTTTTAGGCAGTGTTTACAAACAAACTCAGTCAGTACGAGTCATACAGAGCCTGCAGGGGGCCTGCAGACGGTGTGTATAGCCTCCATCCAATCACAAGCAGCCCTGCACATTCCACACATTCCAGCCTTAGCCCGAATGTGCTAACAGAAGGAAACAGATTAGATCATATAACATAGATAACACAGCCACTGTGCAATTAGGAAATGCTGCAGTAAGCCAGAGCACATTAGAACAGGCAAAGGAACTTATAGGATAGAACTAAGGCTGAACATTTTGTTACAGAGTCTCTTTAAAGGGACTCTGAGGAGTAAAAGAAATCACGACCGGCGACACCGGGGCCGAGTCGGGTTGACACTTCCTGAACGATAACGCTTGTCATCATCACGCCGGCCGCTACACGTCATCACGGCGGCCGGCATGACAGTACTGCGCATGCGCGGTTTTAAAACTGTAAACCACGCAAGCACAGTACTGTCACGCCGGCCGCCGTGATGTCATTGTTCAGGAAGTGTCAGCCCAACACTCGGCCCTGGTGTCGCCGGTCCTGATATCTGCAGAGGGAGCAGGAGAGGAGCCAGGAGGATGCCGGAAGACCTGCCGACCTACGGTGGGCTGGAGAAAGCCCCAGGCAAGTTCCGATTTTGTTTTCTTTTACTCCTCAGAGTCCCTTTAAAGAACCAATAGTGAGAAAATAGTGACATTCAAAAACATGTAAATATATCAAAATTTGAAGCATGTTTATTCCAGATTAAAATGAGCCACAAATTACTTTTCTCCTATATTGCTGTCACTTACAGTAGGTACAGATTTTCGACTAGCTCATTACCTCTTAGGGGGTAGTGACTTGCAGTTGCTCTGTCCAACAGAGCAACTGCGTGCTCACATCACTGCGCCCGATGTACGCTCAGGAGGATGCCAAGACACAGTACGCGGCTGGAGGAGGGCTAAAGGCTGCACAGTCGCATTCGTGGCCAAGCGTACTGCGCAGCCGCGGCTCAACTCGGCGGCCATCTTTTGAATGGAATGACGATGCGACCCATTCGGTGGGGTCAGGATCAGACCTGGGGGCACTAAAAAGAATGGATTGGCGGCGGAACGGAGGGCGCGGATGGCGTCCTCCATAGATTCTGCAATCATAAAGGTAAAGAGTGATTTTTGTCATTTTGGCCTTGGAAGTCCTTTAAGGTCACTCCAATAGACAATTGAATATAGTCAGCAAAACATTTATGTCCTCCTGCTGCACTGACTCAGGGACTCCTTTAACGCTGATGTTATTTCGTCTTCCACAGTTGTTCAAATCCTCCATATGTCTGCTAACGTCAATTAAGTACAAATTATGGGCTACTGATGCCTGCTGTAGTTCCTCTATAGCTGCATCCCTACTACCTCCTGTTTTTTCCACCTCATCCAGACGACTAACAAGTTCATGCAATTCCGCTTTAAGGTCCTGCAAATCTTCCATCATGCTATTTTTAAAGAGACTCTAAAGTCTAGGTTTTTACCTGCTTTTTTCATATAATCCTGTTCTGCATGGTTGCCCCAGTAGATTCACCGCATCCTCGCGGCAGATGAATGATTTATTACTGTGAATGCGACCTGCAAACTTCCACGACTTTGCAGGTCGTAGATCCTGCTGCCCTGAAGAGGCAGAGATTTGAGCACTGCCTCTCCGCAATCAATCTCAATGGATCTTTATTATTATTATTTTTTGTATTTATAAAGCGCCAACATATTACGCAGCGCTGCACAATAGATAAAAGGGTTAACATACAAGGACATACAGGAAACTCACAACAAAACAAGACCATGCAAATGATTTGATAATACAGTGTCATAGGTCAAAATAGAGATTGTTCTAGTCCACAAAAGGGGTGATTGTCAGTAATATTGCATAATCAAGCTGGATACACTAGGGAGAGGGCCCTGCCAGAGGCTTACAATCTAAAGGGTGGGGGTGGAGACAGTAGGTGCATCTGTTGAGAGGGTGTCCTCCTCCCCGCCCCTCTCAGTGAAAGAAGACTGAGAGGAACGGGGAGAGGCGCCGATCCGCAGAGATTGACTGTGGAGGAGGCAGAGCTACAGCTCAAAGCTCTGCCTCTTCCAGGAAGAAAAGCCCTGGGAGCTTTGCAGGGCTGTTGCACATGATTAAATCATTCATCTGCCGCGAGGATGCAGCGAATCTACTGGGGCAATCATCCAGAACAGGATTATATGAAAAAAGCATGTAAAAAATGAGAAAATTTTATTGTAGGGAGCTGATTCATGTAGGTAAACATTGCTTTTGCACTCACCGGGGTCTCATGAGTCAGGCTGCCAGAGTCACCGGTGTCAGAGGCCTGTGTTGAGAGCTAGGTTGGTGCCATCTTACTGCTCTCCTTCCCTGTGTCGCCTGAATGCTGTTTGCAAAAGGTGGCTGGGATATTGCGGCTGCTCTGTGCGCCAACGTCTCCCTGAGTCCCTTGGGGTTGGCCAGGCTTATTATTTTTAGCAGACATTGCTGCAAGCAAAATGTGCTGCAGGGAAAGGGGGAACTCGGCAGCAGCTTCTGCTTCAGGTGGTAATTTTTGTTGTGAGCAAAACACACCCCGTTACATTTTAATTGTTCAAATTGGTCTGCATATAGGGTCTTAAGGTGCGTACACACATGCGACTATAGTCGTTTGTAACGATCGTTCCCCGATCTTTACCAACGACGATCGTTACAAAAAACGAACCACCGACTATTAAGTCTAACGACGAACGAGCCAAATCGCTACAAAAGAAAGTTCTGTCTCGGCGGATTTTAACCAACGACGATCGTTTGCAAAAGTAGTACATCGTTGGAAACGATCGTTTGTACCAGGCTGGACATGCGCATTTCACTTTTTCTCCAGGGAACTTTACAATTTTATGCGCAGGCGCATTAAGTGCTTTTACGTGGTGTAACGTTCGTTCTAACGATGTGATCGTTACACACTTTTTAGAACTAACTTTACTCCGGTCGTTCTTTCGTCAATTAAAAGATCGTTCGTCGTTAACAACGAACGATCGTAGTCGCATGTGTGTACGTAGCATTAGACTTATCACATGCATAGTATTTTTTTTCCTATGCAATGTTTTGAAAGGAAAACGAATTCTTCTACTGTAATGTATGTTCCTGTACTAACCTAGTTATTTTGTTTGCATTAATTTAATGCTATATTTAGTTTGGATTAATTTTATTTTATAGCAACGACTCAGGAAATGGGATGGTGATCAAATAGGAATAATACTATCAAATAGACAAACCTAAATATATAAAATATGCTCATGCATCCTGCCAACGTATAAATTGATGCAACACCTAGGACAGAAGAGAGATTGGCTCTTGGGTGCATGAGAGAATACAAAACTACTTTATTGAATGAATAAATATACCTAACCCACACATAATACCAGTTTACAGAAACCAACCCCACAGTAAAATCAAATCAATATTAAGTTTCCACAAGGCAGCAGTTGGCATATAGTTTAAATAATCCAATACTGCTGTGCTTGCATTTCTCAGGACTCCAGTGAGCATATGTGGAAAAAAGCACAAAGAAAGGGGACATAGGGCGTAACGTAAAGCTACTTCACCCTCTGTGCAAAGCCACACACTACCAGGAAAAGTGACTGAGCCCCAAACGCACCAGAACTTCCACCACCTCTCCCTATGGATTGGCTGCTCACCCTCACTTTTCTTGTCAATACACACAATCAACGGCAGCCATTGCCATCAATCATGAGATCCTAGAGTCAGTATAAAGGTAACATAGCGTAATCCTGTTTATTAAAAATTAAAAACCCTGCTAAAAATTATGCTTACAGAATCAATTCTTGACACATTGCGTATTATAAACAATACTGCACCACAAACATCAGCGTGTCCGCCGGCCGGGTGGAGTGAATAGCCTCGTTCCCTCAGCGTCTGTGCGTGCGACCAAGCTCCGCCCTAGGCGTTTCGTCACGGGGCGTGACTCATCAGGGGCTGGACGCACGCCCAGTCGCCTCTCACCTTTATTCAATAGGACGTCTTCCCCGCCGCCTATCATAGCGGCTAGCGAGTATACGTCACACTAAACATACATAAGCATATATCCCACATATCTCCGGACTCCGTAAAAACATGTTAAAAATACCCATCCACATATCCCACAGATCTCCGGAGTTTCGCAACCCCCAGTCTGTCGTATACATTCATGCAATTTGCAACCATCCGGATTCTGTTGTCACTACTCAGATAATCTGTACAACTACACCAGGCTCCGGAATTCCGTTATTCCAACCCTCAGAGTGCATTAGTAGCACCTGCAGGCATCCGGAGTTCCGCAATACCTGACCTCAGAGTTTATAAATAAGCCATCCATGATACACTCTACCCTCCATACAAGAGTACCATATACATAGGCTACATATAATACTACCCACTATGAAATCCACATATATTAAATAGCATCACTAAATATGGCATAGTAACATAAAATGTATCTATTATATATGACAGTGCCAGCAAGACATCCTAAAGATGTCATGCGCACAGATTACATATCTGCTGGATGCCAATATGTTATAAAACCAACTACTAAACACCCCCCTCCTTCTCCCCCCATAGTGAAAGCCAAAAAGACCAAATATCATAGGTTAACTAGTCCATCCAGGAGATATGGCATAGTAACATAAAATGTATCTATTATATATGACAGTGCCAGCAAGACATCCTAAAGATGTCATGTGCACAGACTACATATCTGCTGGATGCCAATATGTTATAAAACCAACTACTAAACACCCCCCTCCTTCTCCCCCCATAGTGAAAGCCAAAAAGACCAAATATCATAGGTTAACTAGTCCATCCAGGAGATATCAGTCATTATTAATAAAACAATTAATGTCAACTTCTATGTTAAGACCCTCAGGGGTGAGTGAACGTAGCGTATAAATCCATTTGGTTTCCATTTTGCTCAACTCCCGCACCCTATTTGATCATCTCCAGGATGGTACCAACTTATCAACTGCACAGTATTGCATCAGAGTCGGGTCACACCCATGCTCTTGTCTGAAGTGAGCAGACACACTGTGGTCCTCATGACCTTTTCCGTTCTTATATATATGTTCAGAAATACGTTTCTTTAAAGGTCTAGTAGTGCGTCTAATATATTGGAATCCGCAAGTGCACCAAATCAGATATACTACATGGTGGGACCCACATGTCATAAACGATCTAATATCATATTTTCTTTTATCCGCATATGATATAAATTCAAAACCTATGTATCTCACATTAATAGTCTCACAACCAATATTGATCTTACATTAGAATGTGATATTGAGAGCATACACTTTCTGGATTTGGAAATAACACGTGAAGGTAACAGTCTTAAAACTAAATGTTTTTTCAAACCTACTGACCGTAACGGATTTATCCCGGTAAGCAGTTGTCATCATCCCGCCTGGATTAAGGCAGTACTGAAAGGACAACTGATTAGGGTACGTAGAAATTGTTCAGAAACTGCAGACTATGATAGTCAGGCCAGTATTATTAAAAGTAGGTTTCTTCAGAAAGGGTACGGGGAGGCGGAGATTAATGGTAATGGTCGTAATTAACAGGACTGAGGTAAATACAGCCTTCATTTCAGATTTTTCTGTTTAATTTAAACAGGTGGAATGGGTAATTTTAAAACATTGGCCGGTTCTGTTAACGGACCCGGCTTTAAAAAGAGGCTTACCAGAACCCCCCCAAGTTCATATAACACAGGGCCCCCAATTTACGAGATCACTTGGTGCCAAGTTGCGTGGACCCGCCGGTTGCGCATAGGCTAACTGGTTGGCAGAGACCAGGTTTCTTTCCGTGTGAAGCCTGCAGAGGGTGTGAACTTAAGGTGGCCAGGAAAACAGGTGGACTCCATTAAATCCAAATTAGACGCAGTAAAAGATACTGAGGAATACAAAGCTAAGTCTGAGCAAGTGCAGGCAGCTCTAAAGAAATCGGAGAGAGATATGGTTTGTGATAAGCAAAAACAATACATCAAGGATGTGGATGCCTATTCTAACCAATCAGCTTATAGATGGCAAAAAAGAGGGTCCCCAAACCCCCAGAGCAATTAACAGCAGTGGAGAATGTGCAGGGTGCTACTGGTGATCCAGAGGTTCCCCCACAGGGCAGAGGTGGAAATCCACCACCCCATGGAGGGGGGGATGGGAATGGGAGGGGGAGAGGTAGGCCCATTTATAATGCACCGAGGCATACACCTGTACCATACAGGCAACCGGTACAACATCCTAGAATCCATAACAGGGGGAGGCCAGAGGGGACATATGGTGGGTATACACCCCCCAGGAATGGATATGGAAGGCCTGAATACCGAGTGCCAGTATCTAATAGATATTATCCGTTCCAGCAGATACAAGAAAGTACAGGAGGGAATTTTTTGGGGAGGGATTACCCCCGGAATTGCCCAGAGAGAGAAGCTCAATATGCCGAGTCCCCCCACACCCCGGGAAAAGCCATAAAGCGCAGGGCAGAAGGGGTTGCAGAGCAGGAAGGAGAGTACAAAAGGCTAAGGAATTGGTAGGTGAGGGGATCTTTAATCTGAGTAAGGTCCAATTAGGTAGGGCTGAACTTAGAACTTTGGATAAGGGCCTGAAATTTGCTCCACCTAAAAATATTAATAAGTTTGGTGCATATGTGGATGCACACAAATTTATTAGGAAAATTAATCTAAGGAGATATTTCCTAGATAAGGAAGGACCAACCTCTAAAGCCAATACCATTGGGCGTGATGTGTTCAAACATACAAAATTTAAAAATAATTCCACTTTTAATACTTAGCAGAACCAGAGCCATAATTTTATAGAGGTGTTTAAGAGGTTGATATTGGGTGATATAGATAACATTAAGCCAAAAAGATTACCTAATTACACCAAGGATGTGCAAAGATGATTGAAAGAGAATGACCTGGTTATCCGTCCAGCTGATAAGGGGGGAGGGGTTGTTATATTGGATAGAGACAAGTATTTTAATGAGTTGGATAGGATTGTGTATGATGTCAGTACATATCAAGAATTAAAGGAAAACCAAGTAGGGAACTTTAAGATAGAACTGACAACTATTTTGAAGAGGGGACTAACAATGGGCATTTTAACTGATCAAGAGCATGCTTATCTCTTGCCATCGGCTCCTAGAACCCCTATTATCTATCAGACCCCGAAGGTCCATAAGGACCCTATCAACCCTCCAGGAAGGCCCATCATAAGTGGGGTGGGTTCACTCACGCATAGGGTGGGTGAATATTTGGATGTTTTCCTGCAACCACTTGTTAAAAAGCTTCCTTATGTACTGTTTCATACCAAGCACACTCTGCAGACTCTGAGGGATGTGGTCTTAACGCCAGATGCTGTGTTGGGTACGGCGGACGTTAGTTCGCTGTACACAAACATACCGCATCAAGGGGGGATAGACGCAGCTAGATACTATCTAGAGTTGGATGAGGAAATAGACCATGATCAGGTCATCTTCTTACTTGAATTATTGGAGTTTGCCCTGTCCAGAAATTATTTTTGGTACAGGGGCAAATACTTTTTACAGCGCTCTGGATGTGCGATGGGGGCCTCATTCGCACCTTCGCTAGCGAATTTATATATGGCCAGGTGGGAGGAGAGGGCCATAGCGGAAGGGGATCAGAAAATTTTGTTGTGGAGAAGGTACATTGATGACCTCCTGATTATTTGGAGGGGTAATGTGGATACGTTTAAAACCTATGTATCTCACATTAATAGTCTCACAACAAATATTGATCTTACATTAGAATGTGATATTGAGAGCATACACTTTCTGGATTTGGAAGGTAACAGTCTTAAAACTAAATGTTTTTTCAAACCTACTGACCGTAACGGGTTTATCCCGGTAAGCAGTTGTCATCATCCCGCCTGGATTAAGGCAGTACCGAAAGGACAACTGATTAGGGTACGTAGAAATTGTTCAGAAACTGCAGACTATGATAGTCAGGCCAGTATTATTAAAAGTAAGTTTCTTCAGAAAGGGTACGAGGAGGCGGAGATTAATGGTATGGTTGAATATGTGAAAAATATGGATAGAGAGAGGTTATTGATGAATAAGATGGATGATGAGGTCGTAGTTAACAGGACTAAGGTGAATACAGCCTTTATTTCAGATTTTTCTGTTCAATTTAAACAGGTGGAACGGGTAATTTTAAAACATTGGCCGGTTCTGTTAACGGACCCGGCTTTAAAAAGAGGCTTACCAGAACGCCCCCAGTTCATATATCGCAGGGCCCCCAATTTACGAGATCACTTGGTGCCAAGTTGCGTGGACCCGCCGGTTGCGCATAGGCTAACTGGTTGGCAGAGACCAGGTTTCTTTCAGTGTGGAGCCTGCAGAGGGTGTGAACTTAAGGTGGCCAGGAAAACATCTGAATTTATATCATATGCGGATAAAAGAAAATATGATATTAGATCGTTTATGACATGTGGGTCCCACCATGTAGTATATCTGATTTGGTGCACTTGCGGATTCCAATATATTGGACGCACTACTAGACCTTTAAAGAAACGTATTTCTGAACATATATATAAGACCGGAAAAGGTCATGAGGACCACAGTGTGTCTGCTTACTTCAGACAAGAGCATGGGTGTGACCCGACTCTGGTACCATTCTGGAGAGGATCAAATAGGGTGCGGGAGTTGAGCAAAATGGAAACCAAATGGATTTATACGCTACGTTCACTCACCCCTGAGGGTCTTAACATAGAAGTTGACATTAATTGTTTTATTAATAATGACTGATATCTCCTGGATGGACTAGTTAACCTATGATATTCAGGGCCGTATCTCTTAAGAGGCACCCGTGGGCCGGTGCCATGGGCGGCCCCTCGGGGGGGGGGGGGGGGGGGGCGCCCACCTGTTGGCTATGTATTTTTTTTTTAATTAATATTTTTTTTTCTTTTACAAATTTGTATTAAGGAAAAAAAAAGTTGCCTGCTGAGGGAGGATGGGGGGGGAGGGGGGGGGGGGTTGGGTTGAGGGCAGAGAGCACAACCACAAGGAGGGGAACTCGCCCCCCCCCCCCGCCTGCTTCTGTATTGGGATAGCCCAGCACGTCATCCCCTGGCCGCATGTGGCTCTAGACTCTTCGTTGCGGCTCTTTAGTGAGCCGGACTTCCCATCCAGCTAGAGACGATTCTCTGCCATAGAGTCTAGCAGGCTGCTCGCTCTGGCTGCTCCTGTGACTCATGAGTCGACTCATGAGTCAAAGATTGCTACCCTAGAATCTAGGGCAGCAATCTTTGATTCATGAGTCGACTCATGGGAGCAGCCAGAGCGAGCAGCCTGAGACTCCCTGAATAGCAGTGGGGAACGGCTCTCCTCTCTGAAGGCTCATTTTGCGGTGGGGGCAGGGCACCACGAACGGGAGCAGGACCAGAGGGGGGACGACTTATTTTTTGTTCTCCTTGGGCCCCCCCCTCCTGTCACCATGCCCCTCCATAGCGCTGTGCTGTGGATGAGAAACCACGCTGCAGCCTTAACATTTAACGGAGCCCGGAGCCAGGGAAAGTGAGTGTGAAGCTGTTTGTAATGCAGCAGCAGCGCCATGGAGGATCAGGGTGACAGGAGGGGGACCCCCGATGTGCGTCATAGCAGCCCCCCCCTGGAGATACCTTCCCTCCCACCAACCCATCCCACAGTAGCAGCAGCCCCCCCCCCCCCCCTGGAGATACCTCCCCCCACCCCCCACAGTAGCAGCACAGCAGCAGCCTCCCCTTGGAGATATTCTCCCACCACCCCACAGCAGCAGCCCCCCCTCCTGGAGATACCTTCCCTCTCACCCACCCCACAGTAGCAGCTGCAACCCCCTTGGGGATACCTTCTCTCCCACCCATCCCACAGTAGCAGCAGCCCCCCCCCGGAGATACCTTTCCTCCCACCCACCCCACAGTAGCAGCAGCCCCCCCCCCTGGAGATACCTTCCCTCCCACCCCCACAGTAGCAGCAGCCCCCCCCCCTGGAGATATTCTCCCACCACCCCACAGCAGCAGCCCCCCCCCCCAGAGATACCTTCCCTCTCACCCACCCCACAGTAGCAGCAGCAGCCCCCCCCCCCCCTTGGAGATATTCTCCCACCACCCCAAAGCAGCAGCCCCCCCGGAGATACCTTCCCTCCCACCCACCCCACAGTAGCAGCAGCAGCCCCCCCTCCCTTGGAGATATTCTCCCACCACCCCACAGCAGCAGCCCCCCCCCCCGGAGATTCCTTCCCTCCCACCCACCCCACAGTAGCAGCAGCAGCCCCCCCCCCCCCTTGGAGATATTCTCCCACCACCCCACAGCAGCAGCCCCCCCTGGAGATACCTTCCCTCTCACCTACCCCACAGTAGCAGCTGCCCCCCCTTGTGGATACCTTCCCTCTCACCCACCCCACAGTAGCAGCAGCGGCCCCCCCCTTGGAGATATTCTCCCACCACCCCACAGCAGCAGCCCCCCCAGGAGATACCTTCCCTCTCACCCACCCCACAGTAGCAGCTGCAACCCCCTTGCGGATACCTTCCCTCTCACCCACCCCACAGTAGCAGCAGCCCCTCCTTGGAGATATTCTCCCACAACCCCACAGCAGCAGCCCCCCCTTGGAGATACCCACCCACCCCACAGCAGCCCATTGCAGATACCCACCCACCCCACAGCATCCCCTTGGGGTTTCTCACCCATCCACCCACCCACCCCACAGCTGCCCCTTGGAGTTTCTCTGACCCCAGTACTAGGAGGAAGCAGTGTGGGATGGAGAGAGCAAGACTGCTGCTCCCGGGGAACTGTCCTGAGGCTGGCTGAGCCTCACTAAGGTAAAAAAAAATGGGAACTATTATTTTCTGCTGAAATGCTGCCCACATTGCGATTATTTGATGGTGAAATGCTGCCCACATTGCGATTATTTTATGGTGATATGATGCCCACATTGCAATTATTTTATGGTGATATGATGCCCACATTGCGATTATTTTATGGTGAAATGCTGCCCACATTGCGATTATTTTATGGTGATATGATGCCCACATTGCGATTATTTTATGGTGATATGATGCCCACATTGCGATTATTTTATGGTGATATGATGCCCACATTGCGATTATTTTATGGTGATATGATGCCCACATTGCGATTATTTTATGGTGATATGATGCCCACATTGCGATTATTTGATGGTGAAATTCTGCCCACATTGCGATTATTTGATGGTGAAATTCTGCCCACATTGCGTTTATTTGATGGTGAAATTCTGCCCACATTGCGATTATTTGATGGTGAAATTCTGCCCACATTGCGATTTGATGGTGAAATTCTGCCCGCATTGCGATTATTTGATGGTGAAATTCTGCCCGCATTGCGATTATTTGATGGTGAAATTCTGCCCGCATTGCGATTATTTGATGGTGAAATTCTGCCCGCATTGCGATTATTTGATGGTGAAATTCTGCCCGCATTGCGATTTTGATGGTGAAATTCTGCCCGCATTGCGATTATTTGATGGTGAACTTCTGCCCGCATTGCGATTATTTAAAGGTAAAACACTGCCCCATTATGATTATTTGGCACCTATGGGGGGGGCCCCATCCAAATTTTTGCAAGGGGGCCCAGTGATTTCTAGTTACGCCCCTAACTACTACCTAAACTGGGGACACCTATAGACCTGGCTACTTTATACTGTACTTATACTAATTATTTATATAGCGCCAACATCTTCTGCAGCGCTGTACAGAGTATTTTGCCTTGTCACTAGCTGTCCCTCAGAGGGGCTCACAATCTAATCCCTACCATAGTCATATGTCTATATTGTGTAGTGTATGTATCGTAGTCTAGGGTCAATTTGTAGGGGGAAACCAATTAACTTATCTGTATGTTTTTGGGATGTGGGAGGAAACCACAGTGTCTTAAGGAAACCCATGCAGACACAGGGAGAACATATAAACTCCTTGCAGATGTTGACCTGGCTGGGATTTGAACCGGGAACCCAGCGCTGCAAGGCGAGAGCGCTAACCATTATGCCACCATGCTGCCATACTACTGTACTATATTGTACTGCCATCTTCAGCAGTACTTCACAGAGTACTTAGTCATGTCACTGACTATCCTCTGAGGAGCTTACAATCTAATCCTGCCATAGTCTAATGCCCTACCATATTCTTATGCATTTATATAGCACTGGCATCTTCTGCAGCACTTTGCAGAGAACAGTCATGTTACTGACTTTTCCTAGGGGAGCTCACAATCTAATACCTACCACTATTTTGTGCGAGAGAACACTGGCTGTGTGTTTTTTTTTGGGCGGGGGGGAAACATTTCCTAGTTGCTTTTTTAGGGTCAGTTTACTCATACCCGGGGAGAAAACACGGCCACACCGACTTTGGGCTGCACTGAAATTTTAATTGGTCACACCCACTGTATGTTATGGACACGCCCACTGCATTCTGTTGCCACGCCCATTTTTTTGCCACGGCGCACTTTGCGCGCCGCCAACATCCTCCTGGGAGGGGGGCGGCATAGGTTTGGGGTGCCTAGGGGAGCCCAAACCCTAAATACAGCCCTGATGATATTTGGTCTTTTTGGCTTTCACTATGGGGAGAGGAGGAGGGGGGGTGTTTAGTAGTTGGTTTTATAACATATTGGCATCCAGCAGATATGTAGTCTGTGCGCATGACATCTTTAGGATGTCTTGCTGGCACTGTCATATATAATAGATAGATTAATTTTATGTTACTATGCCATATTTAGTGATGCTATTTAATATATGTGGATTTCATAGTGGGTAGTATTATATGTAGCCTATGTATATGGTACTCTTGTATGGAGGGTAGAGTGTATCATGGATGGCTCATTTATAAACTCTGAGGTCAGGTATTGCAGAACTCCGGATGCCTGCAGGTGCTACTAATGCACTCTGAGGGTTGGAATAACGGAATTCCGGAGCCTGGTGTAGTTGTACAGATTATCTGAGTAGTGACAATGGAATCCGGATGGTTGCAAATTGCATGAATGTATACGACAGACTGGGGGTTGCGAAACTCCGGAGATCTGTGGGATATGTGGATGGGTATTTTTAACATGTTTTTACGGAGTCCGGAGATATGTGGGATATATGCTTATGTATGTTTAGTGTGACGTATACTCGCTAGCCGCTATGATAGGCGGCGGGGAAGACGTCCTATTGAATAAAGGTGAGAGACGACTGGGCGTGCGTCCAGCCCCTGATGAGTCACGCCCCGTGACGAAACGCCTAGGGCGGAGCTTGGACGCACGCACAGACGCTGAGGGAACGAGGCTATTCACTCCACCTGGCCGGCGGACGCGCTGATGTTTGTGGTGCAGTATTGTTTATAATACGCAATGTGTCAAGAATTGATTCTGTAAGCATAATTTTTAGCAGGGTTTTTAATTTTTAATAAACGGGATTACGCTATGTTACCTTTATACTGACTCTAGGATCTCATGATTGATGGCAATGGCTGCCGGTGATTGTGTGTATTGACAAGAAAAGTGAGGGTGAGCAGCCAATCCATAGGGAGAGGTGGTGGAAGTTCTGGTGCGTTTGGGGCTCAGTCACTTTTCCTGGTAGTGTGTGGCTTTGCACAGAGGGTGAAGTAGCTTTACGTTACGCCCTATGTCCCCTTTCTTTGTGCTTTTTTCCACATATGCTCACTGGAGTCCTGAGAAATGCAAGCGCAGCAGTATTGGATCATTTAAAGTATACAACACCTATACAGAGGACACTGCTTGCAGCCTGGAGTACATCTAAGTATCATTACTGTGGTGATATATTGGGGTGCTGATAATGTTAAGGATAATAACAGAACATATTTCTGTCTTTTTCTGTCTACTGGGTAAAACCTCAGATGTGTATTGTGCTTGGTAGTAATTGGCCACCTGGCCAGAGTAATCTGAAGGATAATGTAAGTCTGCATGTAAATGTACATTACCTCTGCCCTCATTGTCCAGCCGGGGAAACTGTGTGTACTGCTAATTAGCGGCCAATTGAGGAAGAATAGGCTGGAATCAGCCATTGTCCCAGCATACAAAGCAAGCCTGCCAGAGTGTTGGGGATGGGAAGCGGACACCTGAAGGGGTTGGAAATTTCTACAGACTTTAAAAACGGAAGTGGAATTGCTTTGAAATCTGTAAGTGTAAACAGGATTACAGGCAAACTGCTACCTGTAACCAAAATTCGATCTTTTCATGGATGTGCTAAAATACACTTTAACCAAGGAAATAATGTGGAGGAAGCTTTTTGATGTCTGCAGAGTTCAATGGGTGACATTGTGTCCTGCCAAACTTCAAGAAGCTAAAACAGGAACCCCCTTTGAAGTGCATATCACAAGAAGGATTATGACAAGCGTTCGGTGATGTCACAAACGGGGAAACTGCATTAGTTCCTGGGGGCTGGACATTAAATGCCCCAGGGGACACTTCGGACTATTTAAGGTGGCCCAGGACAGCCACCGGTATCTTCTCTCGGAGGTAGCGAATAGCTAGGGAGGATCGTGACTCCTGGTCGAAACGGCGTCCTCCCGTCAAACAACGTTGTAACCTAAGCTGGTAACGTTCTTTTTTCCCCCGTTTATTTTTACGCAAATATCCGTGTGTGTTATCTTTGTAACTTTTATCTTGTAACTAGTTTTACTTTGTTTTTTTGTAATCTTTTTGTATATATTAAGTTCTGCACTGTTCTATGTTTTTCTGGAATATTAAATTATTATTTAATAAGCTTGACTTCTGCTGTACTAAACTAACACTCATAGCCTAGAAGAGACTGAAGTGTAACCGTGTATAAGTTCATGCCTAATTGTACGCTTAAGCAACACTACCGTATGAAATTGTAATTGCATTGTGTGTGGGGGGCATTTGTCATACGTTGGCCTAAGCGCGCAGCTGACCCAACGTACGAACAACGCCAGTGCGAGTAGCGACAGCAGAGTGGCTAACAGTATCGTTCGGAACGACTGTTAGTGGGTCTTTGCTTCACGACAGTGTAAGATTGCAACTGTGTGTGTGTGTGGGTGCGTGGCGTTCCCGTATTTGGCCTAAGCGCAAAGCTGACCCAAATACGAAAACGCAGATTGCGTATTGAGCACTCGATAGCTGAGTGAACGTGTCTAGCAACGCTAGTGGTGGCAGTGGGAAGTGTTTGAGGGGTTCCAGCCTTGTTTGTAGCTTAAATAAGGCTGTTCCCCGCTTAATCTGGTCAAACCCGCAGTCGGGAACCGTATACGCAGGCGTGCCGCGGGCCGGTTCCTGACATAATTGGCTGGCAGTGGTGGCATCGTTTAGTACATTAGTACGCAGTTTAGCTCGCTATTCTGAGTACTAAAGGCTGGAAGCTTGCTAGAAGCAACTAGCCTACAGAAGTCTACTCAGTGCAGAACCTATATACGTTTTTTTTTTTTTTTGTTCAAAGATACACACTTGGTATTTGCTTTCCCTCCCCCCCTTTTTTTTCTTTTTATTTTTTGCAACACGATGGCTCAGAAAGCATCCAGCTATGCAAGGCAAAACAAAGAGATACTACTCAACCTGTGTGAGCACAAAGGCATCGAGACGGTGAGCGGCCAGACTAAGGAGCAGCTAGTTCGTGCGCTCGAGGAGCATGATGAGGCAGAACGAGCCCGTGCTTCAACATCAGCGGATGCAGCTCACGACACGCCAGAGGAGGAATCGCTCCCGCCACAGGATGCAAGTGGAGACGATGTCCTGGATGGTCCACCGAACACGGAGATGACATCTCTGGAAGCCGACCTACAGCTACTAGGTTCGGCTGAGCCCGAACTGCGCCTAAAGCTGATTCTGGAACATCGGCAAGCAGAGAGGGAAATACGACAGGCAGAGGAGGGAAGAGCTGAACGGCGACACCAGGCCGAGAGGGAAAGTGCTGAACGGAGACACCAGCTGGAGCTGGCTAAACTTCAGCAGCAGAACCGGTCTGCTGGACCCGCAGAACGCGAAGGTGAGCGAGTCCACAGAATCCCCCTGGATAAGTTCCCCGCTATGGACAAGGACTCTGACATAGACACTTTCCTACAGGGGTTTGAAAGGACTTGTCGGCAGTATGGGGTGCCCCGTGAGCAGTGGGCAAGATACCTCACACCAGGGCTGAGAGGCAAGGCCCTGGAGGCGTTTGTGAGTCTCCCCCAGGAGGAAGAAACAGACTTTGAGGCGATTAAGAAAGCCATTATTGCGCGATACCACCTCACGCCAGAGGTGTATCGCAAACGTTTCAGGACAGTGCAGCGAGGTCCTAATGACAGCTACCTGGATCATGCTTGCAACCTGCGCACTGCCTTCCAGCAGTGGTTAAAAGGACTGTCGGTTGAAACCTTTGATGCCCTGCAGGAACTGATAATAAAAGACCAGTCCCTCCACACTTGTCCTGTTGAGGTCCGGCAGTTTGTACGGGACCGAGAGCCGAAGACCGTGGATGAGGCCGCAAAAGTTGCTGATGCCTACACGTCCAATCGAGCATCTGACTTTCGAAGGACTACGGCGCCCAGCTGGAAGGGAGAAAAGCCTGCGAGACCTTCTCCTCTGAGCACCCAGCGAAGCCAAGTCCCGCAGCCGCCTGGAGGTAGAACAGCCACCGTTGACACTCGGAGATGTTTTGCCTGTAACAAACTGGGTCACATCAGTGCTACGTGCCCAGAAAAGAAGAAGGAAGCCCCAAACTCTGGCGGGGCCCGGAATGCGTTGTGTGCCACCAGGAATGCAGGTAGCTATGCAGAGAATCTGCAACCTGTCACGGTTGGGGATACGGTTACCACCGGTCTAAGAGACACTGGAGCAGAGGTGACTCTAGTGCACCCCCAGCTTGTGAACCCTGAGGAGTACATTCCTGGCAAGACTATGGCTGTCAAAGGAGTTAGGGGTGTCACCCCCGCCATACCCACCGCCTTGGTCCACCTGGACTGGGGGGCCGGCAGCGGAATGAAAGAAGTGGGGGTAACGGATGCCATCCCCACGAACGTTTTGTTGGGTACTGACCTGGGACGGTTAGTGGCCCGGTATGAGCCTACTCCACACCCCATGGAGCCTGCATCCCCCGCAGAAGTTCAGGACTCTTGCAAGGTACTGTGTGATAATGCTGTGCAAGCGGGGAGTGCTGGTGAGGCCCCAGGGGCTACGGACTGTGTACTAGGAGCCAGCCCTAGTGAGTCTCCAGTGCTCAGGCCTGGAGGGGGACACGTTGTTACCATGAATGCAGATAATGTTGATGTAATATGTGATGTGTTGCATAATGACATGTGTGCAGTGAACGCTCCGTCAGCTGCAGTGGTGACCCGCAGTGCTCACCGGGCTGCAGCAGACGAATTGTCCACTGAAGGGGCTGATGTCACTGGGTCGGGCTCTTCCACTTCAGAGCCTGGCTCTGAGGACCCAGAGGCCTCTCAGTTTGCCACTTCCCTGGTGCCTGTGGCCGACAGCGCTGAGTTCTCCGAGGCTGTGCGACTTGATAGCAGCCTGGAAGAGCTCAGGAGTCTTGCGGACAGGGCACCGGTGGAGGGCGACAAAGTGAGGGTGTACTGGGAACACAGGAGACTGTACAGAGAGGTTATTCCCTCTGAGCCGTCTGAAGTGGAGGAGGCCGACCGGCAGTTGATTGTTCCCCACAGGTACAGGGAGCAGCTATTAAGAATAGCACATGAGGTGCCCCTGGCTGGTCACTTGGGGATCTGCAAGACCAAATCCCGGCTTGCCTACAATTTTTATTGGCCCCACATGGGGACAGATATTGCTGATTTTTGCCGGTCTTGTGTCGCCTGTCAGCGGGTCGGCAAAGCCGGTGACACCGACAAAGCCCCACTGAGGCCCTTACCCATAATAGAGGAGCCCTTCCAAAGGGTTGCTGTTGACATAATTGGGCCTCTAGCGATACCCAGCAGCACAGGGAAACGTTTCATTCTTACGGTGGTAGATTATGCCACTCGCTACCCTGAAGCTGTAGCCCTGAGCTCCATACGGGCAGACAAGGTTGCGGACGCATTGGTGCGCATTTTCTCACGGGTCGGTTTCCCCCGTGAAATGCTCACCGATCACGGCCCGCAATTCATGTCGCGCCTAATGGAATGCCTCTGTAAACAAATGCAGGTAGAACACATCATGGCCAGCCCTTACCACCCCCAGACAAATGGGTTATGTGAGCGGTTCAATGGTACTCTGAAACAGATGCTAAGGGTGTTTGTTGAATCGCAAGGGAAAGACTGGGAGCGATACCTGCCCCACTTACTGTTTGCTTATCGTGAGGTTCTCGCCCTTTGAGCTATTATATGGGAGGAGGGTACGCGGACCCCTCGATCTCATTCGAGAGGTCTAGGAGGGGCAGGACATGGGTCCCGGGGTCTCCATAGTGGAATACGTTCTAAAGTTCCGGGAAAAGATGGACACCCTGGTGGGGTTAGTGCGAGAGAATCTGACTCAAGCCCAGGCCACCCAGAAGCAGTGGTATGACCACGGGGCTAGGGAGAGAGTTTATGAGGTAGGTCGCAAGGTATGGGTCCTAAACCCGATGCGACAGAATAAGCTGCAGGCCGCTTGGGATGGGCCCTATACCATACATAGGAAGATTAGTGTGACCTATGTGGTCGCGCTGGATGACCGAGGTAAGCAGCTGAAAACATACCATGTAAATATGTTAAAGGAACATCATGCTAGAACCGCTTGCGCTCTCCCTGTCTGCAGTTTGCTACCGGACGGTGAATCAGAGGCCCTGGTTGACATCCTGGCATCCACCCAGGAAACCGACTCTGTTGCCCGAGGTGCAGATCAATCCGGAGTTGACAGCAGAGCAGCAGGCTGGGCTATCTGATGTGCTGACCCTTTACCGCGGTACCTTTACAGCCCGCCCTGGTCTGACCAGCCTGGCTGTACACCATGTTGACACCGGAAATAACAAGCCGGTTAGACAGTCCGCCTATAGAGTCTCCCCTGAGGTTCAGGCCCACATCAGCAAGGAGATTGAGGAAATGCTGTCACTAGGGGTGATCCAACGGTCGCACAGCGCATGGGCATCACCTGTAGTGCTAGTACCCAAACGGGACCAGACCACTCGGTTCTGTGTAGATTATCGAAAACTAAATTTGATAACTGCGTCAGATGCTTACCCAATGCCGAGGGTCGACGAATTGTTAGATAAGCTAGCTGGCGCGCAATATCTAACAATCGTGGATTTGAGTCGGGGATACTGGCAGGTCCCTCTAACAGCTGAGGCACGGGAGAGGTCTGCCTTTATCACCCCCTCAGGTCTGTTTGAATTTAATGTAATGCCGTTTGGAATGAAAAACGCCCCGGCCACCTTCCAACGGGTTGTAAATTGTCTCCTGGAAGGTTTGGAACACTGCGCTGTCGCCTACCTGGATGACATCGCCGTGTTTAGCGCCAACTGGAACGACCACTTAGCGCAGCTGTCACAGGTTTTGGGGCGCATCGCTGCAGCAGGACTAACAGTCAAGCCTAGCAAGTGTCAGATCGGCATGAAACAGGTACAGTACCTGGGACATGTGGTGGGGGGGGGAGAGCTTCGTCCAGATACGGGGAAGGTAGATGCCATTGTGTCCTGGCCCACCCCCCAAACGAAGAAACAGATTCAGTCCTTCTTAGGAACGGCTGGGTACTATAGAAAGTTTGTCCCCAACTACAGTGCCCTCGCCAAGCCATTGACAGATCTCACCAAAAAGAAGCTGCCCAAGCAGATTCTCTGGACACCAGAATGTGAACAGTCATTCACAGCTCTAAAGAGGGCCCTAGCCAGCCCTCCCGTGTTGCAAGCGCCGGACTTCAGCCGACGGTTTGTGGTCCAGACGGACGCCTCAGCCTTTGGCCTGGGTGCTGTGTTAAGCCAGGTAAACCAGACTGGGGAAGAACATCCGATTCTGTATTTAAGTCGGAAGCTGCTACCCCGGGAGGTAGCCTACGCCACCATAGAGAAAGAGTGCTTGGCAATTGTATGGGCCCTACAAAAGCTGCAGCACTACCTCTATGGTCGCGTATTCACGGTCGTCACCGACCACAACCCTCTTAGTTGGTTACATCGGGTTTCTGGTGACAATGGAAAATTGCTGAGATGGAGCTTGGTTCTCCAACAATATAGCTTCACCATTCAACATAGGAAGGGGAGCAATCATGGGAATGCGGACGGGTTGTCCCGTCAAGCAGAACCAACAATGTAGGCGCAGGCAGGATAATCTGGGAAGATCATCTGCCTTGCCCCATTCTAAAGAGGGGAGGTGTGGTGATATATTGGGGTGCTGATAATGTTAAGGATAATAACAGAACATATTTCTGTCTTTTTCTGTCTACTGGGTAAAACCTCAGATGTGTATTGTGCTTGGTAGTAATTGGTCACCTGGCCAGAGTAATCTGAAGGATAATGTAAGTCTGCATGTAAATGTACATTACCTCTGCCCTCATTGTCCAGCCGGGGAAACTGTGTGTACTGCTAATTAGCGGCCAATTGAGGAAGAATAGGCTGGTCGGCATGGCTTTTGAACTGGAATCAGCCATTGTCCCAGCATACAAAGCAAGCCTGCCAGAGTGTTGGGGATGGGAAGCGGACACCTGAAGGGGTTGGAAATTTCTACAGACTTTAAAAACGGAAGTGGAATTGCTTTGAAATCTGTAAGTGTAAACAGGATTACAGGCAAACTGCTACCTGTAACCAAAATTCGATCTTTTCATGGATGTGCTAAAATACACTTTAACCAAGGAAATAATGTGGAGGAAGCTTTTTGATGTCTGCAGAGTTCAATGGGTGACATTGTGTCCTGCCAAACTTCAAGAAGCTAAAACAGGAACCCCCTTTGAAGTGCATATCACAAGAAGGATTATGACAAGCGTTCGGTGATGTCACAAACGGGGAAACTGCATTAGTTCCTGGGGGCTGGACATTAAATGCCCCAGGGGACACTTCGGACTATTTAAGGTGGCCCAGGACAGCCACCGGTATCTTCTCTCGGAGGTAGCGAATAGCTAGGGAGGATCGTGACTCCTGGTCGAAACGGCGTCCTCCCGTCAAACAACGTTCTAACCTAAGCTGGTAACGTTCTTTTTTTCCCCCGTTTATTTTTACGCAAATATCCGTGTGTGTTATCTTTGTAACTTTTATCTTGTAACTATTTTTACTTTGTTTTTTTGTAATCTTTTTGTATATATTAAGTTCTGCACTGTTCTATGTTTTTCTGGAATATTAAATTATTATTTAATAAGCTTGACTTCTGCTGTACTAAACTAACACTCATAGCCTAGAAGAGACTGAAGTGTAACCGTGTATAAGTTCATGCCTAATTGTACGCTTGAGCAACACTACCGTATGAAATTGTAATTGCATTGTGTGTGGGGGGCGTTTGTCATACGTTGGCCTAAGCGCGCAGCTGACCCAACGTACGAACAACGCCAGTGCGAGTAGCGACAGCAGAGTGGCTAACAGTATCGTTCGGAACGACTGTTAGTGGGTCTTTGCTTCACGACAGTGTAAGATTGCAACTGTGTGTGTGTGTGGGTGCGTGGCGTTCCCGTATTTGGCCTAAGCGCAAAGCTGACCCAAATACGAAAACGCAGATTGCGTATTGAGCACTCGATAGCTGAGTGAACGTGTCTAGCAACGCTAGTGGTGGCAGTGGGAAGTGTTTGAGGGGTTCCAGCCTTGTTTGTAGCTTAAATAAGGCTGTTCCCCGCTTAATCTGGTCAAACCCGCAGTCGGGAACCGTATACGCAGGCGTGCCGCGGGCCGGTTCCTGACAATTACCACTTTGCACAGCACTATCATTGAATTTGAAGTTGGCATATAGTGGTGGGGCTGCAGTCCCCATTCACTAAAAAATGAGTCCTATTCTGGAAAAACTGTAATCTCCTCAAAAATTGATAGAATATTGTTGGACAGCTATTAGTGATGTAGCCAAATGATGATCTCAAAACAGAATTAAAGTTTGCACAGATTCAGTCCAAGTATCACCAATTCCATCAGTTGTGGATCATTACATATGTTCTTGCACATGCCTCCCAACAGATTGCCATCTTTCAAGCCAGTTAGCGTGATGGAAAGCATAAAGATAGTTCATGCAGGCTGTAGCAAGCAAAGCTGGAAGAAACAGCAATAGTCCAAACATGCAACGCTTGTTGTCCCCCTATTGCAAGTCACTGATGATCAAACATGCAGAAGCGTATAGGTAGTGCATGCAGGCTCATGCAAGTGTGTGATAAGCTGGCAACAACACTGTAATAGTCCACACATAAATGACTGGATATCCCTCAATCGCAGGGAGATTGGGTTCTGATCAAAGACCAGCACCAGCCACATTCAGATTCATAGTTACCAGTCCTATTTGTTAGAGATGGTCAGATGGTAGATGGAGGGCATAGTATTCCAGAATGGCTCATACAAGAATACCTAGCGGAGACGTATAGCTGCCAGTATGCCTGACATGTTTCTCCGCTCTTCGCGGCCTTTTCAAAGGCAGGCAGCTTGTCAGTAAGTGAGATGCCGTAATGGCGACTTTAAACTTAGCCACATCCACCAGAAACCCCCGCCCACTTCTGCCGCCGCCTAACGCACACGCCCTCAAACCAAGGCGCAGGCGTGTGGGCGGTGAGTCACTGGAGCGCAAATGCGCTCCACCGGCAACCAGGAAACGTGATCGCGCCACTCAGGAAGCACTATGTGATCGGGGTGCCCAATCGCGGAGGCAGGGGCAGAAAGAAGGGCAGGAGAATGGGCGGAAGGAATCAAACTAATCCAAATCAAAATCTAATTGTGAGAAAACGCGGAAAAGCCGCCGCGAGTACTCAGAGTGAGGCAGCTGATTCCGCGTTCAACATGGCAGCTTGCGCGCATGGGCCTGCATCCACTAGCCTGACGGAGCGCGGAGAAACCGCCGCATGCCCAGTGAACAAGGCGGCGGATTCCGCGTCCAACGCGGCGGTTTGCACGCATGGGCTTACCACTAGCAGTATGGCTGAACGCGGGGAAACCACTGCATTCTCTGACAGCGGTGCGGCTGGCCCTGCGTTCAAACCAACAGATGCATTACAACACATGTCTGGTGTGGCTGGGACTGATAGTCCACACAGGTTCAGAAGGACGCGCGCGCTGAGAGGCAGAGCCTTTATGGCAGTCAGAAGGGTGTCAGCTGATCTAGCCGATCAGCTGACAATTCTATCAGGTTTCATTGGTCCAGCACTTAGGGGAGGCGCTGGAGAGCGCTGGTGTATATATACTGGGTACTGGTCATTTCTCTGGTGTCTGGCGTTGCGATCACTACGTGGTAGCACTCAGACCTTGTCAGTATCTGTGATATTATCTGTGTTATTATCTAGACCAGTTCCTGGGTGTTGATGATCAAGGACCTCACACCTCAGTCTAGGGAAAACTGTATATTATCTGTGTTATTATTTAGACCAGTTTCCAGGGTGTTGATGATCAAGGAGGTGACACCCCAGACTAGGCATTGTTGATTATTTGTTATGACCTTCTGCTTTCCTGACTACTCTTCTGATCTCTGATTAGGTACTATATCTTTTTATATCTGATACTCTGTTGCCGAACTCTGCTTGTCTTAGGATTCCGCATCTGTCTCCTGTCTCTGTCCCTGATCTGTCTGTCTGTTGCCGACCCGGCTTGCCCGACCTTGAGAGCTATCTCCTCAGTCTAGAGATAGCTCACAGACCTGGGGGTGACACCCTTCCTTGGTGTCACTCACACTCTGTCCTTCCTACTCCTAGCCTGACCCCTCCCTCGGGAGAGTCTCAGGCTTGCGGAAGGAACGTGTTACTGTGCAGTACTTTTTACTGCTGTGCACCTGCTCCTCAGGTGCAGTCCTCAAAGTATTTCTGTTGCACCAAACACTCTTATTACCCAGGTGTCCAGAGGTTAGTGATATATCTGATTATCGGTGATACTGCAGATCATTAATAATCGGGTATATATCTGTATTCTCGGTGATACTGCAGATCACCGGTAATCAGACCCTCTCTGTGTTACACCGATCGTTACAGAACGCCAGACCGAAAAATGCAAATGGACGCACACACCGACCGTCTGGGCGCACTTACCACTTCGGTGGATACCATCAACCAAGTGCTGGGTAATCACCGGGCGTTAATTGACGCTTTTTCCGGGTCTTTACAAACCCTCCAGACGGCTGTGGATGAAGTGCGATCTCCTCCTAGCACAGACATACGCATGCCTGTACCTGAAAAAGTTTCTGGTCACAGATCTGATTTCCGAAATTTTAGGAGTAGAGTGTTATCATACTTTGAGTTGAGACCTAGATCTTCAGGAACTATGGCCCAAAGGGTCACATTTATTAAGACTTTGTTATCAGGCGATTCTCAGACCTGGGCGTACAGTCTACCCGCTGGAGACTTAGCCCTAACCTCTGTAGATGAATTTTTTAAAGCCATGGCAATAATTTACGACGATCCAGACATTGCCTCGACTTCTGAGCGGAAGCTCAAGTTGTTACGTCAAGGCAAGAGTCCGGTCGAGGAGTATGCTGCTGAATTCAGAAGGTGGTCAGTATCAGCCAGGTGGGGCACCTTTGCCCTGTTAGATTGTTTCTTATCAGGGTTGTCAGATGAGGTCTCTGATCTTATGTTAAGTCAGCCTGAACCTAAGACCATTGATGAGGCCATTTCATCGGCCATCTGGATCGACCGTAGGCTACGCTATCAGAGACAGACCCGTGGTAGAGACCATGTAAGGATGGTGTCCTACGCTGCGCCTCCTGTGACTCCACCTCCTCCTGTTTCACCTCCACCCGAACTAATGCAGATTGGTCGGTCAAAGTTGTCTCAAGTGGAGCGGAGACGCAGGATTTCAGAGCAGTTATGTCTTTATTGTGCAGAGGGGGGTCATAGAGTACAGAATTGCCCTAAGAAATCGGGAAACGCTACTGCCTAGGAGTAGTTGGGGGTAATACCCTAGGCATACAACTTTTACCCCTAGATGATAAAAGGTTGCTTCTTCCTTGTACGATTACATGGGAAGATAAATCTGAAGTCACTGAGGCCTTCGTTGATTCGGGCTCAGCGGCTAATTTTATGGATTACGCATTCGCTAAGAAATTGGGTATTCCGCTCACCCCGGTAACACCACCTATCCAAGTTATGGCAGTGGATGATTCCCCCTGCAACGTAACCGCCCTCTGTCTCAGACACCAGAGGTGGGAGTCACTATAGGGGTGCTGCATAGGAAGAAGTTGGTTTTTTTTGTGTTACACATGACAACCTCCACTATCATCCTTGGCATGCCTTGGTTACACCTTCACTCCCCTCAGATTAATTGGGCCACTGGTCAGCTAACAAGCTGGTCAGCCCATTGCTTTCATCATTGTTTAGTGAGGGTAACCTTGGGTCAGACCAGGATTCATGTGGAGGGAGTACCGGAACAATATTCTGAATTGTCAGATGTGTTTTGTCCCAAAGCTGCAGAGAAACTACCTCCACATCGCCCTTTCGATTGCCCCATCGATCTCCGATCTGGTTGTATGCCCCCTAGAGGTCATCTCTACAATTTGTCTGGGCCAGAAAAAGTGGCCATGCGAGAGTACATCCGTGAAAACTTGACTAAGGGTTTCATTCGCCCTTCCCGGTCGCCTGCCGGAGCAGGTTTCTTTTTTGTAAAGAAAAAAGACGGAGGCCTTCGGCCATGCATTGATTACCGGGGCCTGAATAAAATCACAGTAAAAAATCGCTATCCATTGCCTTTGATAGACGATTTATTCACTCAGGTCACCAATGCTAAGATTTTCTCGAAATTGGAGTTGCGGGGTGCATACAACCTGGTGCGGATCAGAGAGGGCGATGAGTGAAAGACGACCTTTAACACACCCGATGGGCATTACGAGTACCTGGTGATGCCCTCCGGGTTGTGTAACGCCCCGGCCGTCTTTCAGGAACTCATTAATGAAGTATTCAGGGAGGTGTTGGGTAAATTTGTTCTGGTATATCTGGATGATATACTAATCTTCTCAGATAACCTCTCTGAGCACAGGGCTCATGTCAAATTTGTGCTGCACAAGTTAAGACAGAACATGCTTTATGCTAAATTGGAGAAATGCATTTTTGAGGTAACATCTGTCACTTTTCTGGGGTACATAATTTCCACCTCAGGCCTTTCTAGGGATCCTGCCAAAGTCTCTGCTGTTCTGGAATGGCCTCAGCCAGTGGGACTGAAATCTCTCCAGAGATTTTTAGGATTCGCTAATTACTATAGAAGGTTCATAAAGGGGTACTCCACAGTCATAGCACCCCTCACCAGTCTTACTAAGAAAGGGGCAGATACCAACCACGGGTCACCCGAAGCTCTGGCTGCTTTCTCCACTTTGAAAGAATTGTTTTGCTCTGCACCCATTTTGAGACACCTCCTATCCCTTTATTGTGGAGGTGGACGCTTCGGAGGTCGGGGTAGGGGCTGTGCTGTCTCAGCGTTCTGGGTTGCAGGGAAGATTACACCCGTGTGCCTATTTCTCTCGTAGGTTTTCACCAGCAGAGAAAAACTACGATATAGGCAACAGGGAGCTCCTAGCCATTAAATTGGCCTTCGAAGAATGGCGTCATTGGCTAGAAAGAGCAGAACATACGATTACCGTTTACACTGATCACAAAAAATTGGAATACATTGAGGGGGCTAAGAGATTGAGTCCCCATCAGGCTCGGTGGTCACTGTTTTTCTCGAGATTCAGATTTGTAATTACGTACACTCCGGGTAGTAAAAACATTAAAGCGGATGCTTTGTCCAGATGCTTTGAGCCAGAGACAGCCCTCAGACCCAGAGACTATTATCCCACAGAGAGTAGTGTTGGCAGCCACAGAGACCTGGAAAAACTGGATGGACCTTTAAGTCCCTTCCAGCAGGATGTCCCTGAAGGAAAACCTGAAGGGGTAATGTTTGTACCACTGCCATTTCGTCTCCAGATATTGCAGATGTTCCACTCCCACAAAAATGCTGGACATCCTGGGGCCACCAGAACACAGGACCTTGTTGCTAGATGTGCTTGGTGGCCTTCATTGGCAACTGACTGCAAGGAGTATGTTAGAGAGTGTGCAGTATGTTCAAAAAGCAAACCATCCCGTCTGGCACCTGTGGGAACGTTGCAGCCTTTGCCCACCCCGAGTGAACCATGGACCCATTTGTCCATGGATTTTGTGGGTGAACTTCCGAGGTCTGAGGGCATGTCGGTCATTTGGGTGGTAGTCGACCGTTTCAGTAAAATGGCCCATTTTGTGCCCCTGAAAGGACTCCCCTCGACCCAGGAGTTGGCCGATCTTTTCATCATCCACATTTTCCGGCTACATGGCATTCCGGAAAACGTTGTGTCAGATCGGGGAGTCCAATTTGTTTCTAAATTTTGGAGGGCATTTTGTCATCAAATGGGCATGGAACTGTCATTTTCGTCGGGCTACCACCCACAGACCAATGGTCAGACTGAGAGAATTAATCAGTTGTTGGAACAGTTTCTAAGGTGTTATGTTGCGGATGCGCAAAATGATTGGGTCAAGTTCTTGCCGTTTGCAGAATTTGCGCACAATAATTTGAAAAGCTCTTCCTCTGGATTTTCTCCGTTTCAGGTGGTAACTGGAAAATTGCCTAAGTTCTCCCCACTGCCAGTAGCTTCCACTCCGTTTCCAGCTTTGGAGGCTTGGCAAAAGTCATTTAGGAACATTTGGGGGATCGTGAAAAATAATTTGGAGAAGGCTTTTCAAAGTCAGAAAGGTCAAGCTGACAAGAAGCGCTCCTTAGAGTGGAAGTTCCGGCCAGGAGACTTGGTCTGGGTGTCCACACATCATTTGACCCTGAAACAGCCCTCGCCCAAGTTAGGACCCAGATTTGTGGGCCCTTTTCCAGTGACCAGGAAGATCAACAAAGTTACTTATGCCATTGATCTCCCTGCCAGCATGCGTGGTGTAAGATCCTTTCATGTGTCCCTGCTTAAGCCAGCAGTTCATGTAGGTTCCACTCCTCCTCCTCCTGTGATGATAGATGACCAACCTGAGTACGAAGTAGAAAAGATTTTAGACTCACGTGTTGTACAGAACTCAGTGCAGTATCTAGTTCACTGGAAAGGGTATGGTATTGAGGAGAGAACATGGGTACCTGAGTGTCGCATGCATGCGAATAAATTAAGGAGGGAGTTCCACGCTTTGTATCCTGAGAAACTGGGTAGGAGCTGTCCGGAGTCCACTCCTCGGGGGGGGGGGGGGGGGGGGGGTACTGTGAGAAAACGCGGAAAAGCCGCCGCGAGTACTCAGAGTAAGGCAGCTGATTCCGCGTTCAACATGGCAGCTTGCACGCATGGGCCTGCATCCACTAGCCTGACGGAGCGCGGAGAAACCGCCGCATGCCCAGTGAACAAGGCGGCGGATTCCACGTCTGACGCGGCGGTTTGCACGCATGGGCTTACCACTAGCAGTATGGCTGAACGCGGGGAAACCGCCGCATGCTCTGACAGCGGTGCGGCTGGCCCCGCGTTCAAACCAACAGATGCATTACAACACATGTCTGGTGTGGCTGGGACTGATAGTCCACACAGGTTCAGAAGGACGCGCGCGCTGAGTGGCAGAGCCTTTATGGCAGTCAGAAGGGTGTCAGCTGATCAGCTGACAATTCTATCAGGTTTCATTGGTCCAGCACTTAGGGGAGGCGCTGGAGAGCGCTGGTGTATATATACTGGGTGCTGGTCATTTCTCTGGTGTCTGGCGTTGCGATCACTACGTGGTAGCACTCAGACCTTGTCAGTATCTGTGATATTATCTGTGTTATTATCTAGACCAGTTCCTGGGTGTTGATGATCAAGGACCTCACACCTCAGTCTAGGGAAAACTGTATATTATCTGTGTTATTATTTAGACCAGTTTCCAGGGTGTTGATGATCAATGAGCTCATACCCCAGACTAGGCATTGTTGATTATTTGTTATGACCTTCTGCTTTCCTGACTACTCTTCTGATCTCTGATTAGGTACTTCGCTATATCTGATACTCTGTTGCCGAACTCTGCTTGTCTTAGGAATCCGCATCTGTCTCCTGTCTCTGTCCCTGATCTGTCTGTCTGTTGTTGACCTGGCTTGCCCGACCTTGAGAGCTATCTCCTCAGTCTAGAGATAGCTCACAGACCTGGGGGTGACACCCTTCCTTGGTGTCACTCACACTCTGTCCTTCCTACTCCTAGCCTGACCCCGCCCTCGGGAGAGTCTCAGGCTTGCGGAAGGAACGTGTTACTGTGCAGTACTCCTTACTGTTGTGCACCTGCTCCTCAGGTGCAGTCCTCAAAGTATTTCTGTTGCACCAAACACTCTTATTACCCAAGTGTCCAGAGGTTAGTGATATATCTGATTATCGGTGATACTGCAGATCATCAATAATCGGGTATATATCTGTATTCTCGGTGATACTGCGGATCACCGGTAATCAGACCCTCTCTGTGTTACACCGATCGTTACACTAATAAGACAACCTAAAAGAAAGAATGATAATAAATAAACATGTATATTCATATATATGTATATATATATATATATATATATATATATATATATATATACAGTGGAGGAAATAATTATTTGACCCCTCACTGATTTTGTAAGTTTGTCCAATGACAAAGAAATGAAAAGTCTCAGAACAGTATCATTTCAATGGTAGGTTTATTTTAACAGTGGCAGATAGCACATCAAAAGGAAAATCGAAAAAATAACCTTAAATAAAAGATAGCAACTGATTTGCATTTCATTGAGTGAAATAAGTTTTTGAACCCCTACCAACCATTAAGAGTTCTGGCTCCCACAGAGTGGGTAGACACTTCTACTCAATTAGTCACCCTCATTAAGGACACCTGTCTTAACTAGTCACCTGCATAAAAGACACCTGTCCACAGAATCAATCAATCAAGCAGACTCCAAACTCTCCAACATGGGAAAGACCAAAGAGCTGTCCAAGGATGTCAGAGACAAAATTGTAGACCTGCACAAGGCTGGAATGGGCTACAAAACCATTAGCAAGAAGCTGGGAGAGAAGGTGACAACTGTTGGTGCGATTGTTTGAAAATGGAAGGAGCACAAAATGACCATCAATCGACCTCGCTCTGGGGCTCCACGCAAGATCTCACCTCGTGGGGTGTCAATGGTTCTGAGAAAGGTGAAAAAGCATCCTAGAACTACACGGGAGGAGTTAGTGAATGACCTCAAATTAGCAGGGACCACAGTCACCAAGAAAACCATTGGAAACACATTACACCGCAATGGATTAAAATCATGCAGGGCTCGCAAGGTCCCCCTGCTCAAGAAGGCACATGTGCAGGCCCGTCTGAAGTTTGCCAATGAACACCTGAATGATTCTGTGAGTGACTGGGAGAAGGTGCTGTGGTCTGATGAGACCAAAATAGAGCTCTTTGGCATTAACTCAACTCGCTGTGTTTGGAGGAAGAAAAATGCTGCCTATGACCCCCAAAACACCGTCCCCACCGTCAAGCATGGGGGTGGAAACATTTTGCTTTGGGGGTGTTTTTCTGCTAAGGGCACAGGACAACTTAATCGCATTAACGGGAAAATGGACGGAGCCATGTATCGTGAAATCCTGAACGACAACCTCCTTCCCTCTGCCAGGAAACTGAAAATGGGTCGTGGATGGGTGTTCCAGCACGACAATGACCCAAAACATACAGCAAAGGCAACAAAGGAGTGGCTCAAGAAGAAGCACATTAAGGTCATGGAGTGGCCTAGTCAGTCTCCGGACCTTAATCCAATAGAAAACCTATGGAGGGAGCTCAAGCTCAGAGTTGCACAGAGACAGCCTCGAAACCTTAGGGATTTAGAGATGATCTGCAAAGAGGAGTGGACCAACATTCCTCCTAAAATGTGTGCAAACTTGGTCATCAATTACAAGAAACGTTTGACCTCTGTGCTTGCAAACAAGGGTTTTTCCACTAAGTATTAAGTCTTTTATTGTTAGAGGGTTCAAAAACTTATTTCACTCAATGAAATGCAAATCAGTTGCTATCTTTTATTTAAGGTTATTTTTTCGATTTTCCTTTTGATGTGCTATCTGCCACTGTTAAAATAAACCTACCATTGAAATGATACTGTTCTGAGACTTTTCATTTCTTTGTCATTGGACAAACTTACAAAATCAGTGAGGGGTCAAATAATTATTTCCTCCACTGTATGTAAACATGTATTTTTTTTTATATTCATCATTAGTCAAATCTTGAATACCTAATGTTATTACCATATATACTCCCAAATAATCTGACTTTTGCAGAAAAAAGTTCTGAAAAGTTACCACCTCGCCTTATATATGAGTCAGTGGAGCAGAACGGATGGTGGAGCAGGTTTAGTTAATGGCAGATGAGCTTAATGATTTTGCAATAGTGATCCTGCTCTTGCAAGCTGGCTCCCTATTGTGTCTGTTCCCCCCATCCCTTGCAACATTGTGTGCAGAGTGCCCTACTCAAGAATACCTGTGTCCCCTGGCTTGAGGAGCTGAGCATGCAAGCAATGTATCAGCAGTGCAGTGATCGTGGATTTTTCCTGTGTGGCATTCGCTGTGTCTCATTTCTATGACACCATCTAGTGGCGTCTTGCGACACAGCTGTGTAATTCTTGGGGCACATCTGGTTATGGGGAGAAGGAATGACGTATTTTGGGGTCACACCTAGCTACTGTGGAGGGGGCTATACTGGTAAGGGGGCTTATATGCAAGTCAATCACTTTTTTCCTGGTTTCTGAAGGAAAGGTGGGTACCTTGGCTTATACACGGTTTGGTTTATATGCAAGTAAATACGGTATTCTTGTTCTGTATTTGCATTTTTTCCCCTAAATTCATGAGTTTGAAGACTATATGTTTTTTTTGTGTTCAATAAACTATTACTTAAATATAATTTTTTTGTTTAATTTATAATTCTTTTTAGATTATATTTTTAAAAATTATTAACTCATTACATAATAAAATATTTATTGTATTTTTATAAAATACATTTATATTTTACTAGTTTAACCACTTCACCACTGAGGGGTTTTACCCCCTGACCACCAGAGCAATTTTCACCTTTCAGCGCTCCGTCCATTCATTCGTCTATAACTTTATTATTACTTATCGCAATGAAATGAACTACATCTTGTTTTTTCCGCCACCAATTAGGCTTTCTTTAGGTGGGACATTATGCCAAGAATTATTTTATTCTAAATGTGTTTTTTTTTTTTAAAGATTCTTTTATTTTGTTTTTCCAAGAAATAGAGAAAACATACATATAAAATGAAGTAGATAACAAGTATATTGCATGTCACAATTTTTGAAAAGACAAAAGTTATACATCACAGATATTGAGGATAAACTTAGGGAGAATGTTTTTTTATATAACTGTGCAAATAGAGGTTTTTCAAAGCCAACATTCTAGCAAGAAAAAAGAGAAAGAGGGGATCTTCCGAGCCACATTGATATGCCCTATGAGTAAGACCGCTAGCCAGTTCGGTCCATAGAGATTCAACGGCGATCCATACCATATAGACAGAACCTGTGGGATGTAGTAGCTCGTATTGTTGGGGAGGGCCTTGTCTGATATATCTTTGACAGCCTCATGCCCCGAGGGATCATGCAATGAGGCTTGTCAATTAACACGTTCGTGTTCATATTTAGGACCAGTATCCCAATTTCCGCTTTCTGGTTCAGGGGTACTATTGCTGTGTTGGATGTGCTTGGGAAACCTTGCTGTTCAAGAGGTTATGGGAGATATCTGCAATCGTAGATAGGTGAGTATGGAGAGAGTAGAGGAAAGTGAAAGGAAGAGGAAAGGAAAAGAAGATACAAGTAGGTAAGTGTCGTGTCGAGAGCCTATCCCGGGACTGACGCTTTATTGTCCAAACGCCAAGGGGGGAACAGGGTCCCCATGTGGGGAGAGCGGATCAGGTAAGTTACAGGCATGATTTAAGCTTTCACAGTCCTCTTACAGTGCTAATAGGTTGTTCAAGTAGTGTTAAGATGTGTCCTGCCCATTCACAAGGGATCGATAGGGCTCTGATTCTTTAAATTCAAACCAGCCGAACCAGGTCTTCCAGTATTGTTCATGCTTTTCGTGTATAGTGGCCGTGAGGTCTTCCATGTAACTTATCCGATCCACTTCTCTGATCCATTCTAGCGCTGTGGGGGGAACCTTCGATTTCCATTTTTTAGCTATCAGGGCCCTAGCAGCGTTGATTAAGTGTCTCGTAAGGGTTTTTTTGTATCTGCGGATAGACCAGGTGTTGTGGTGCAATAAGAAGAACGCAGGGTCAGGTGGGGGGAGGAAGTCGGTCATAGTGTGTATGAAGTCCCTTATGTCTGCCCAAAATTGTGTGATCTTACTACAGGACCAGAATATATGTAGCAGAGTTCCTGCTTCTTGCCCACATCTCCAGCAGAGGTGGGAAGATCCTGGGAACATTCGGTGGATTTTGGTGGGGGTGAGGTACCATCTCGTAAATATTTTATATCCGGCCTCTTGGATTTTAGAGGAGATTGAAGACTTGTGTGAGAAGGTTAGGATTTTTCCCCATTGTTTGTCTGAAAACGTTAGGTTCAAGTCCCGTTCCCATTTCTCTTTGTAGGAAGAGGCAGGTGCCTCCAGGTTGTTTAAGAGTGAATACATAAATGAGACCATGCCTCGCATCGGTCCCTCTTTAAGGCAGGTTTGTTCAAATATTGTTGGAGGTCTAGAGAAATTTGTTTTAGAACCCAGAGACGAAATATAGTGTCTAAATTGGATCCAGGACCAGTGGTCTAAAGTAGGAGAGTTAAGTGTTTGTCTAAGGTTCTGTAGTGTGATCCATTCTCCCTCAGTGAGTAGGTGCTGTGCACGCAAGATGGGGATGGTTCTCCATGATGTGTAGCTAGAGGGAGGGAGACCGAGAGGGAATCCTGGGTTATCCAGTAGGGGAAGCAGGGGCGAGGGCCAGGGTGACAGTTCCGGGTTCCGCCTAAACTTTGCTAATGTTTTAAGAGTTTGATAGATCAAAGAGGCCGCTGGGTTTGTCATTTTAAGCAGGGGGGCAGACCATGGAGCATGCATGAGGTGTCCATTCACAATCTCATTTTCCATAGAGACCCATCTCTTGTGGTGTGAGTGTCTATGCCAGTCTATAATTCTAATCAGGGTGGCTGCTGCGTGGTAGAGACGTGGGTTAGGCACAGCCATCCCTCCTTTCTCCTTGGGGGCTGTTTGGAGAGAGTATTTAAGTCTTGGTTTGCGGCCGTTCCAAATAAATTTTGAGAACGTTTGAGTGACTGTTTTAAAATAGTGGGAGGGTATAAATATCGGGAGTGTCTGGAAAAGGTATAAGAGGCGGGGCATAATAGTCATTTTGATGATGCTAGTTCTACCAAACCAGGAGAAGTGAGGTTTGTCCCATGAAAGAAGGTCCTGTTTAATACGGGCAAGGGTGGGGATAAAGTTAGATGAGAACAGCTCCCTGGGATTTGGGGTAATTTGTACACCTAAGTATTTCAAGGCTTTATTGGGCCATTTAAATGGGAAATTAAGCTGAAGTGAGGTTTTCAGGTCTGTTGGTAATAGTATCCCAAGGGCTTCACTCTTATCATAGTTGATCGACATATTAGATAAAAGGCCGTATGTTTTAAATTCACTTAACAGGTTAGGTAGTGAGATGTGTGGGTTGGTGAGGAAGAATAGTAAGTCGTCTGCATAGGCAGCTACTTTGTGGGAGGATGATGGAAAGGTAACACCCTTGATGTCCGGGTTATTGCGTATCGTGCATAAGAACGGTTCTAGGGAGAGAGCAAAAATTAGAGGAGACAGAGGGCAGCCCTGTCTGGTCCCATTATTGATAGTAAACACCTCAGACAGTACTCCGTTAGCCTTCACCCTAGCGTTTGGGCAGGAGTATAATGCCAGGATTAGTTTGCACATTTTATCTCCTAGGCCTATATGGCGGAGGGTCATTTCAATGAAGTCCCAGTCCACCCTATCAAAAGCCTTCTCTGCATCTGTGGATAATAGCATAGTCGGGGTGGACTGAGACCTCACCCAATGAATGACATCCAGTGTACGGATTGTATTGTCTCTCGCCTCCCTGCCAGGTATAAATCCCACCTGGTCAGGGTGAACAATCTCAGTTAAAAATGGAGCCAATCGGTTGGCAAGCATTTTGGCGTACACTTTGATGTCAATGTTCAAAAGTGAGATTGGCCTGTAGCTTTGGCATTGGGAAGGGTCTTTCCCCGATTTTGGGATAACGGATATGTGGGATTCGAGCATCTGGGCGGGAAATCGGGTCTGGGTCGAGGGGGATTCAATAATGGCATTAAATGCCTTTAGCATGAATGGGGTTAAGAGGGGGCCAAATTTTTTATAGTATTCAGGAGTGTATCCGTCTGGGCCTGGGGCTTTTCCAGAGGGCATTTGGGATAAGGCTGTGCATATTTCATCATCTGTGAAAGGCTCCTCGAGCTCTTTCGATTGGGCTTCTGAGAGAGTCGGCATGCCTGATTGTTGGATATAATCAGATATTCTGATCCTATTGGCTATGGGAGGTGGATTACCCGTGTGTGAAGGTAAGTTATATAGGCTAGAGTAGTATTCTCGAAAAGCACCTGAAATGTCTTCATATTTATAAAGCATCTTTGAATGTTTATTTTTAATACCAGCTATATAGTTGGAAGTTTGCTGAACTTTTAGGGCCCTCGCTAGGATAGAACTACATTTATTGCCATATTCGTAGAAGGTTCGGCGACATCTCTCTGCTGCATGTTTGGCCTTATGGAATAAAAGTTTTTTGAGGGATTCCCTGAGTCTAGTAAGATCAGTGAGCACCTCCGGGGAGCAGGCCTGTTTGTGCTGGATCTCTAGGGATTTAATAGAGGACAGAGTATCCTGTATGTCTTTCTCTCTCATCCGCTTTCTTCTAGCCCCTTCTCTAATAAGCAAGCCTCGTGCGAAGCATTTATGAGTTTCCCATAAAGTGGTTGGGGACACCTCTGTCGTATTGTTGATTTGGAAGAATTCCTCCATTTCTCCTTTAAATTTTTGGTGAAAAGTCTTATCTTGGAGTAGGGAATTATTTAATCGCCAGGGGGCATTACTCCGTCTGTTCTCTCCCAGAGCCAGGTCCACTGACACCGGTGCATGGTCAGATAGGGAGATGTTGCCAATTTTAGCAGAGGTTGTGACGGACAGTAGGTTGTGAGAGATGAATATATAATCGATTCTAGAATATGAGGAGTGTGGGAAAGAGAAAAATGTGTAGTCTTTCTGTGTGGGATTGTGTATCCTCCATACATCTATTAATTGCATTTTATGGAGGAGAGACTTGCACTTTCGAAGTTGCTGTCTGGAGATCGGGAACTTTTGAGAGGAGGAGTCGAGAGAAGGGTCTAATGCTAGATTAAGGTCTCCCCCTATAATTATGCTACCTTCCGCAAAAGTGCTGAGTTTGGATAGGAAGGCTTGGAAGAAAGTGATCTGTTGGGTATTGGGGGCATAGAAAGATCCAATTGTGATTTTTTGATTATGTAGTGTACCTCTAATTAGGTTAAATCTGCCCGTTGGATCACTATATTCTGCCTGCAGGGAGAAAGGTGTATCTCTGGATATCAAGATAGCTGTGCCTTTGGTTTTAGTGTCTTGTGGGGAGCTATAGTATGCTTGTTTATAGTATTTATTAAACAGCTTGGGAGGTTTGGGGCCTTTAAAGTGAGTTTCTTGCAAACAGATAAATTGAGCCCTGTCCTTGTGGCACATATTTAAAATTGAGGATCTCTTTTCAGGAACATTCAGCCCCTTGGCATTTAGAGTTAGCAGTCTAAGTGACTGCTGGAATGTGGGTCCATACCGGGCAGGTCTCTCGACACTTCACATAGGAAAAGACATATGAAGAGGTAACAGATCGAGTAGCAGGGAAGAAGAAGTAAAAGAAATGCAGAATGAAAAGAGGAGCAGTGTGTGTCAGAATCCACACATCAAACATAGGTAAAGTACAGACAGTACAACATTTACCTGTGGGCCACTTAGTGGTCCCAAAATGGTAGTGTATTAACACTTTTATTAAGAGACTCTGGGTCTCCCGGGTATATGGCATTAAGCCGTGGGGTAAAGAAAACCACACCATAGGGGAGTGTGTGTCCCGGGGCTCCCAGATCTTCCACATGCATATGATAACAGTAAAGAAAACCGAAATGGCGTATAGCCGCAAAATATAAACAACCTGAGTAATTCTTCCAATGCTGGGGAGTGAGCTGGTCACAAATAGCCCGCAGATAATGAATATAAACCTTAGATGATCCCCTTCAGTTCTGTCCATTCCAAGCTCCCCCCTCCCCCCCACCCAGAGCCCCACACCGAGCACCCATCCGCACGTCTCAAGCTCTGCGCCCCCAGCGGGGCCCAGCTCGTCCGCGCCCCCCCCCCCCGGGGGCTAGGTGCCTCGTGTCCCGCCCCCCAGGCCGGCGGCCCCCCCCCCCAGGGCAACCCGCGTCGCGGGGCCCGGGGGGGGAGGTGGGGCAGCCAGGAGGGGGACGGAAGGGCCCATCATTGCAGCCGGGAGGAGACGGGAGGGGACGGGAGCTCACCGCGCCCCCCCCCACGCCCACATCAAGCCCAAACGTCATAACATGTGCTCGCAGAAAGATGCCGGGAGGCCCCCGGCGGGAGCCCGGGGACACAGGGCCACCCCAAAGGTCAAAAACCCGCGTGGAAGATTTTTAGCAGTTCAAGAGGGAGTGACCCCCCGTCCCCAGGCGCCCCCGGGCCCACCCCGACCCAGTCCGTCCCGACCCCATCTCCCTCCTCCCCCAGCCATAACCATCTCCAGGTTCTGAGTAAAAATGTGACACAGTTCCGTAGACCTGGGGGTCTGACCCCCACCGTCCCGCTACACACGGATATAATATCACCATGTCCAGCGAAAGACGGCGGAAAGGCCACAACCCCCCCTCTTAGCACAGATAAACACATCTAAGCACATCTCCCCCCCCCCCCCCCCCCCCGGATCGAGCTACCCATAGCAGTCACAGGAGGCAACAACAGTGAGATGTTAGCAGGGCCAGAGTAATCACACGGTCCAGAGCTTACTATAGCCAATAATTCCTCCACTAGTGGGTAAAGAGCACGAGCGGTGCATATCAGTGGATGGGGTATGGGCCCCAAGTAGGGTAAGGGCAGGGGAGATGAGAACGTGAAACGATCCGTGCCTGCGGGTCCGAAAGTGAAGTTCCTCTTGCAGGAGAGAGTGTGGGGAACAAGGTCCTCAGTGGTCCCAGAGATCTGCTATATTGTATACGCCATGGCAGGCGGAGGGCGGTAGCGGACCAGTATATTCCAAGGGTGGGGGCTCAGTTAAGTAGACGGCCAGCAAGAAATGTACCGCCAGAGCTCAAGGCAGACAGCGGGCTTCCCGTGCAGAGCACCAAACAACGGGCGGGGGAAACGTCAGGGCAGTATTAGAGCACCATGTCGGGCATAGGGCGGCGGGGAGAGCGGTTTAAAACAAGCGGGACAAGCGTGACCGCAGCAATCGGGAAGCATCGGGGCCAGGGTTACTCACGAAACCTTAGCGGCGAGGGCCACGCTTTCTCTGCGGCCGAGTGACGTCCATGGAATCCGGGTCCCATTCAGGCAGTTCCACAGCTGGCATAGCGAAAGCTTTGAATAGATCCGGTAATTCCGAGGGATGTCGCAGAGTAAAGGATTTGGATCCATGCTTCATAATCATTTGGAAAGGGAATCCCCAGTAGTAAGTAGCGCCGATGTCCTGCAAGGCCTGTATCAGGGGCTTCAATGCCCGGCGTTGAATTAGTGTAGAAGGCGCCAAGTCCTGGAATAGAGTGATCGCCTCTCCCTGCCAGGTGATGGAGTCTGCACCTCGTGCGGCTTTCATAATGGATTCCTTCTCGGTGAAGTTATGGAGCCTGCATATAATGTCTCGTGGCGAATCTTGATCCGTTGGAGCAGCTCTCAGGGCCCTGTGTGCCCTATCAAATTTAAGGCGTTGTTCAGCCGGGCGGTTCAGAAGGCCATTGAAGACGGTGCGCAGCGTGGCAGTGATGTCGTCTGGAAGTACAGTTTCAGGGATACCGCGCACTCGTATGTTGTTGCGGCAGTTCCTGTTCTGCATGTCCTCCATTTGCGTACGAAGTGTGCGGTTGCACGTGAGTTGTTTCTCCTTCGCGATTTTAAGCTGCGCCACTTCTGCTCGCAGCTCTGTGAGGCCGTTCTCCACCGAGGTGACTCTGTCAGAGAGGCCCGTAATATCAGAGTGGATGGAGGCTATCTCCGCTTTCGTAGAGTTGACGATACGTTCTGTTTGCTCTTCTAGGTCCTGTTTGGTAGGGAGACCACGGAGGTATTTCCAGATATCCTCTAGGCTACAGAGAGCAGCCGGACCTGATTTGAAAGAAGCAGAGGGCGCGGCGTCCGCCATATTGGAGTTTTCTGTGGCCGAGCCTACGGCTTGGAAATAGCGTGTTACCGGTCTCTGGTTCGGGGTTGGAGGGCACCTGTCGGTTGCTGAGGTCTTCTTATCACCCTTCATACCCTTCTAGGTGTCGCCAGGTTCGGTATTCTATCTAATATAAGCTATTGAAAGCATGCGGGGTCGGGAGCTCAGAGCACTCACGTCCTCACTCCTCCATGGTTGGCTCCGCCCCCCCTAAATGTGTTTTAATGGGGAAAATAGGAAAAAATGTGGGGAAAAATTATTATTTTCAGTTTTCGGCCATTATAGTTTTTAAATAATGCATGCTACTGTAATTAAAACCAATGAAATTTATTTGCCCATTATTCCCGATTATAAAACCGTTTAAATTATGTCCCTATCACAATGTTTGGCCCCAAAATTTTATTTGGAAATAAAGGTGCATTTTTTTCAGTTTTGCGTCCATCCCTAATTACAAGCCCGTAGTTTATAAAGTAACAGTGTTATACCCACTTGACATAAATATTTAAAAAGTTCAGTCCCTAAGGTAACTATTTATGTTTTTTTTATTGTATATATTTTTTTTTTTTAAAAATTACAAAAAAAAAATAAAAATTGGGGAGTGTGGAAGGTAATGAGTTAATTTATTATGTAAAACAATTTATTTGTATGTGTAAAATGCATTAGGGTGTAGTTTACTATTTGGACACAAGATGGCCACAGTGAGTATGTTTACATGCGACCTGTAAGCGACCGGAAGGACGCTTACAGGAAGCAGTAGGAGGCTGGGAGACTCACAATGATCGCGCTGTTTCTGAAAGAAGCAGCAGATCATTGCGGGGGCTTAGATCAACGAACGGGAATGGATTTTCCCGTTCATTGATCTCCGGGCAAGCGGGCGGCGGCGTGCACGAGCGGCGGCGTGCACGAGCGGCGGGTGCGCGCGCACGAGCGGCGGTAGCGCGGACAGCGGCGGGAGCACGGAAGGTACGGATTTCTCCGTCCCTGGTTTTTTAGGAGGGAAAAAAGGGGCGGAGAAATTCGTACCGCCGGGGGTAAAGTGGTTAATAATCTAATATTTTAACTTTTATAAATTGCTTTTTTCTATTTCTATTATTTTTTTGCCACTCTAAGCAAGAAACCCTGTGGCAAACCACCCCTCCATTGTTTTTATTTCCCCACTCCCTTCAGGTACTTATGGGTACATATGCTGCCCTGGCTATATTCTACATTGGTCACACTATTTTTTACCAGGAGCCTTTTGCACCTCCTGCTCCTAGCAATTGGAGTGTGACCAGGACCAAGCCTGAATAGTTGTAACAAACATGGAAGAGACAGCTGCGGTGAACAGCGATACCACCGCAGCTGCCTCCATCTCCCTGCCTAGCGATCTATCCGGGCCTCGGGCGTCTAGCACGCCAAGGACGGGTTTGTCAGCAGCACATAGGGTTGCATTGTCGCGTGCGCGTGCACAGACGGGACCTTTATGCGGGGAGGAGGCGCATCAGCTGACCGGCCGGTCGGCTGACGTCAGAGGAGACGCTCGCCGCTCCTCATTGGTTGATGGGAGTGGGCGTGCCAAAGGGGGTCTCCTCTGCTTCTTAAGCTTTGCTGATTCACTCACAACTTGTCTGCTGTTGTGAATACTTCGTGTTAGCGCTCAGACCTTAGATAGATCCGGTGTGCTTTGATCCGGGAGGAAACCGGGGATTTCACACAGTGATAGGATTTGTTTGATAGCTATAATTATAATCGGAATACTGTTTATTATCTGTGTATGACTCTTGCTCGTTCTGACTATTCTTACTCTCAGTGATTCTGTACTTCTGCCCATCTGATCTTGCTGCAGACTCTGCCTGTTAATACATTCTTGCCTTTGCCTTCTGATTTTGTACCGTATCTGTCTGTCTGTTGCCAACTCGATTAGTCTGACCACTCTACTCTCACCAGAGGGCCCTTGTCTCTGGTGAGGGGCTCTGTACTGTTAGTGCCCTCCAGCTCCTCTGGTGAGGTACAGCTAAACCTATCAGTACTACTGTTGCACCAAGCACTATCCTTGCTATCACATTAGCTGCTGGTATACTTGTATTATTGTTGATTCTGCAGATCACCATATAATCAGGTATATATCTGCATTATAGGTGATACTGCAGATCACTTAATAATCAGAACTCTGTTACTTGCTGGCACATATCGTTACAATAGTATTCCTCAACTACTGGAGTTGACAGTTTGTTAATTGAAATGCCCCGAAAGATACAGGGGGAACACACAGACTACAAAGGGGAAGAATGAAGACACAGGTTATTACAGGCATGGGCAAACTCGGTCCTCCAGCTGTTACGGAACTACAAGTCCCACAATGCATTTGCCTTTATGAGTCATGACTGTGGCTGTCAGACTCCTGCAATGCATTGTGAGACTTGTAGTTCCTTAACAGCTGGAGGGCCAAGTTTGCCCATGCCTGGGTTATTATAAAATGTTGAATTATGTGCATCTCAATGTAAATGTAAGTTTACATCGGACAATTTGAATGGATCAGTTCTGCATGTTCCTTTGAATTGACGGAATGTTTTGGTCCACATTCATTTTTTTCAGATTTTTGGTACGGAACAAAATTTTGGTGATAGAAAACGGTTCCATCCAAGTGATGGGCCTAAAAGTGTCAAAAAAGTAAAGACTTACATGCCAATTATATTGAGAAGAATATGTAGGCTGCCATATTTATATCTGTGATAGGGAGAAGTTATGAACGCCCCCTCCACACCCCCTGCTGGCTCTGTGTGTGTGCTTTGTTTATTAGTCACAGACAGGTCTCTGCTCTCAATTTCAGCTTGTCTGAAGGGGGAGGGAGCTGCCTATGCTGAGAATGCCTGACTGGAGTGCAGATAATTCACTATGTAATAAAAACTTGTAGTATACTGTAACATGATATATATATATATATATATATATATATATATATATATATACACACACACACACACACACACACACACACACATCACTTCCTGGTTAGCGGCTATGTTTTTTGTCTGTAAACACTGCCTAAAACTGGCGATTAAAAGCCAGGATCACGGCGGCGAGCGGCAGAAAACGGTAAAGAGGGATCCAGGAGATGACAGTGACGCAATTGGTATGTTTTTTATTGTACAAATTGGACAGTACAGATTCTCTTTACATGCAGAGGATCAGAAGGATAGCCAAGCAAATGTTATTGCTTGAAGAGACACTGAAGCTGAAAAAAAATTACCGTATATACTCTGGTATAAGTCGCAAAATTTAGGACTGATTCAAAATACAAAAGTGGGGGGGTCGACTTATAGTCGCATAGTCCTAAATTTTGCGACTTACAGCCTGAGTGGGGTGAGGGTGTGTGTTATGGATGTGGTGTGTGTGTGGAGGGGTTACTCACCATCCATCGCTGGGCGCAGTGTCCTCTCTTCTCCCTCACTCGCGCATCTACCCCCTTAAGAAGAGATGGTCTGGCTCCCGATGTCACATGACGTCGGTAGCGGAAGTTGCTGCGCGAGTGGAGGAGAAGCGAGCAGAAGAGAGGAGACTGCGCCCAGCGGTGGATGGTGAGAGGAGACTGCTGCAGCGGCGGGGAGAGCGGGCATAGAGGCAAACATCCCACCTTCCACAGCCTCTATCCTCCATCTACTTCCTCTCCCACGCATCCCCTTGTGCTGATACCAGCGTCTCCTTTGATGATGTCACCACAGGAAACACTGGTATCAACGCATGGGATGCCTGGGAGAGGAAGTAGATGGAGGATAGAAGGTGAGATGTTTGCCTCCATGCCCGCTCTCCCCACCGCTGCAGCCTATACATGGGGGCAACTGTACTGGCTACCTACCGATGCTAGGGGCAACTATACTGGCTACCTACCTATGCTACTGGCAACTATACTGGCTACCTACCTATGCTAATGGCAACTATACTGGCTACCTACCTATGCTACTGGCAACTATACTGGCTACCTACCTATGCTACTGGCAACTATACTGGCTACCTACCTATGCTACTGGCAGCTATACTGGCTACCTACCTATGCTGATGGCAACTATACTGGCTACCTACCTATGCTACTGGCAACTATACTGGCTACCTACCTATGCAAATGGCAACTATACTGGCTACCTACCTATGCTACTGGCAACTATACTGGCTACCTACCTATGCTACTGGCAACTATACTGGCTACCTACCTATGCTAATGGCAACTATACTGGCTACCTACCTATGCTACTGGCAACTATACTGGCTACCTACCTATGCTACTGGCAACTATACTGGCTACCTTCCTATACTGGGGGCAACTATACCTGGCTGCCTACCTATGCTGGCTACCTATACTGGAGGCAGATACCTATAGACTTACCTATAGACTTATACTTGAATACTTGGAAAAATCCACCTTGTGAGGGTCAAATTTTGGGGGTCGACTTATACACGGGGTCGACTTGTATCCGAGTATATACGGTATGATATAATGAATTGTATGTGTAGTACGGATAATTACTAGAATATTAGTAGCAAAGAAAATATTCTCATATTTTTATTTTCAGTTATATAGTTTTTTTTTATAACATTGCATCAGTCTCTAATATTTGCAGTTTACACACTACTCAGCATTCTAAATGATTTTGCAGAGCAACAGTGAACTTTTGAACCCCTTTTCAGCAGAGAAAAAGAAGATACAATCACTGAGAGTTAAGATAACAACCTTCAGAACACAGAGCTCTCTGCGACTTTGAAAGTTGTGGAGCTCAATGGCTTTTTTGCATAGATAACAACTGGAGTTAGCTCTTCCTGTACTGGAAACAACATTAGACTTATGTCTCTGCTCCTAATGTTTTATTTCTTAGTTGTACAACACATACAAATTATTATATCATCTTTTTTTTTCGCTTCAGTGTCTCTTTAAAAAGAAAAAAAAAATGCGACAGCCTTCATATACCTCTCACTTAAAGGGATACTGTAGGGGGTCGGGGGAAAATGAGCTGAACTTACCCGGGGCTTCTAATGGTCCCCCGCAGACATCCTGTGTTGGCGCAGCCACTCACCTATGCTCCGGCCTCGCCTCCAGTTCACTTCTGGAATTTCTGACTTTAAAGTCAGAAAACCACTGCGCCTGCACGCCCGTGTCCTCGCTCCCGCTGATGTCACCAGGAGTGTACTGCGCAGACACAGACCATACTGGGCCTGCGCTGTGCGCTCTTGATGACATCAGCGGGATCGAGGACACGGCAACGCAGGCGCAGTGGTTTTCAGACTTTAAAGTCTGAAATTACAGAAGTGACCCGGAGGCGGGGCCGGAGCATCGGTGAGTGGCTGCGCGGGCACCGGATGTCTGCGGGGGACCGTTAGAAGCCCCGGGTAAGTTCAACTCATTTTCCCCTGACCCCCCCTACAGTATCCCTTTCAGTTCTCATTAATCTAAGAAGAGAAAAGCCTCTGGATCCTACAGAGGAGTCCTGGGTCCTTCTTCCTCCTTCAGCAATCTCTGTCTGTGACTATCCAGCTCTTCAAGCAAAGCTTTACTACACCTGTACTAAAACAGTCATGCCTGCAGTTGTATACGGGTTGTTCCTGTTTTCTGCGAAGGTAAGGTCGTAATGACAGAGGCACAGTATAACCATGCTTGTGCAACAAGAAAAACTTTACCTTGGTCAGTTTTTCAACAAGCCCTTGTCAGAAATCTTTGGGCGAACCATAAGCTGTAATGGGGTTATGGAGGACCCAGGGAGCCTTTATAGGATTCAGTGGCTTACCTATTCTTAAGTAAGTATAATAAATCATCAATATTGTAAAGCACTGATCTGAACTTAAAGATTACAGGGTTTTTTTTTATATTTCCTATATACATGGTTGGTCCTAGTAGGAAATAGGGGATTTCATGGGCCACTGCATTATAAAGATATTCATAAGCAGGCATCTTAATAATATCATACTATCATTTAAAGCCTTAAGAAATTCCCTTTTTTACAATATTACCTATGTAAATAAAACAAAACACTCAAAAAAATGAATTTTTTTTTTAAATCAGACAACTAGTCAACAAACACTCAGCAGCAATAATTCGCAACTTCAACTCAGCGCGATTGTAAATCATCATGCTCATAATGCATTAGACAAACATAGTCAGTGTGTATTCAGAAAAAGTTAAAGCACTCATTAGCTCAAGTTAATGTAAAGAGCGTGAAATTAAATGAACATTCACATGCTATGAGCAGTCTTCGCTGTGTAACGTGCATTCTTCACTTACAGGAGCTAAACATTTGCCACACAGTATCATGTAGCGGGACAGCTAATATGTTAATATACATATTAGTGGCAGCACTAGCAAATTATCATGATTGTGCTACATGCTATCTTGCTGCAATCCGGTGTGTTAAGTTAGTTAAAAGCAAACAATACTTAGAGAGGACTGCGCTTAAAGGACTACTGTAGGGGGGTAGGGGGAAAAGAGTTGAACTTATCCGGGGCTTCTAATGGTCCCCTGCAGACATCATGTGCCCTCGCAGCCACACATTGATGCTCTGGTCCCCGTCTCCTTTTCACTTCTGGAAAGTCGGAAAACCACTGCGCCTGCGCAGCTGTGTCCTCGCTCCCGCTGATTACATCAGGAGCATACTGCGCAAGCGCAGACCGTACTGGACCTGCGTAATACACTCCTGGTAACGTCAGTGGGAGCGAGGACATGGCCGCGCAGGCGCAGTGGTTTTCCCACTTTAAAGTCGGAAATTCCAGAAGTGAACTGGAGGCGGGAACCAGAGCATCGGTGAGTGGCTTGTGCAGGCACAGGATGTCTGCAGGGGACCATTAGAAGCCCTGGGTAAGTTTAACTCTTTTTCCTCCTACCCCCCTACAGTACTTTAATATGTGCACATTAATTTTAAATCACACTGATGGTCACTCTAACTTTTAATAAATCAACTGGACAGTTACTGACTCATGAGTCACATTATCGACGCCTCACCTGTCCAGTTCACATTGGGACCCTGGTAGTGCTGCTGATGCTGACTGCTGTGTTCTCCTCCTCTGTGTATGTGTCAAGGCTGGCTACCAGTGCCTACCCGCCTCACACAAATTACTCTCTGTTGTCTATTCTCCGTCCCTGTACATCCACTTACTCAAGCACACAAGCCCATCTGCCCTGCGTCTACTCTGATTGTAACTGCATCTTCCCCATGGCTTGCTCAAGTGTCTGTGTGTACAGCGCAGTCAGTGATGTAGGGCTCAAAATGTCCTTGGGGCATATATAGGCTGGTGCTTGATTGCCTCGCTTATAAGGTGGGAGAGCGTAGTAAAAGGTGGTGCAATGAGATAAACTCTTTACCCGTGTGGCTGTTGAGACAAGAGGCAGAGCACCCAGCTTTAGAGGAGGAGCTTGTTGGAGGAGAGCAGTGTTGACTGCTCTATTGGCCGGAACGCAGGGGGAGGTAGAAGGGGCTACTAAGGAGGTACTGTTACATACACATAAATTCTTGGGCTGGAAAGTTTTAAAAAATATATATAAAAATAAAATTAACATATTGTTAGGGAGAGCGGTCTTACCTCCGCTGCGGACTGCAGCGCGAGCGCCGCTTCCGCGTCTGACGTCACCGCGGCGGTTGCTACGTCCTCTGACATCTCGCACAGCCTCTGGAAGTACAGGCCTCTCCTCTGCACATCAGATTAGGTCAGCACGCTCGCAGGCAGGGCAGCAGGACCTTTATAGCTTGAGGAGACGGGTCAGCTGATCTTGCAGTCAGCTGACACCGACCTGCCAATCACACGCTGCTGATTGGTTCAGCCCTCTGGGCAGGCGGCTTGAATTTGCTCTCTGTATTTAAGCTTGCAGATGTCATTTGCTCATTGTCTGTTGTTGCGAATACTTCACAGTGCTAGCGCTCAGACCTTAGTCAGATCCTTGTGTGCTTTGATCCGGCAGGACCCCGGGATTTCACACTAGATTAGGATATTATTATTATTATCATTATTGTAAATTATATTATATTACTGTGTATGACCTTTTGCCTGAACTTCTGACTACTCTTTGCCTTACGAATCTGTACCTTCACCAATCTGATCTGTTACCGACCTCTGCCTGTCTATAGACTCTGATTTTGCCCTACGATTCTGTACTGCTGCCTGACCGACCCGTTACCGACCTCGCTTGTTTGACCTCTCTCTCTGTTTAGTGATAGCCCCAGCCACCAAGGGCTATCACTTTAGGAGTACTCCTGATTTTACTGTGCACCAATTCACGTGTGATCACACTCTAAATAAAGTACTGACTATTGTATTACTAGTGCGACCACTGATCGTTACATAACAACAGACCAAATATATTATGGAGGGTTTATGTCAGCAGGTGCAGGCTTTAAATGCGGCAGTTACTGAATTGACTCGCCTGGTCAATTCACAGCAGACTCAATTAAATCAACTGTCTGTAGCTGTGCGTTCCTTGCAAAACCCTGCACCACCCATACCTCCCGTTCATGTTGCAGAACCCAAGATGGCACTCCCAGAAAAGTTCTCGGGTGCTAAGTCAGATTTTAGGAACTTTAGAAACAGATGTATGTCATAATTTGGGATGAGGCCTATTTCGTCTGGTACAGAAAAGCAGAGAGTTACCTTAATTAAAACCCTGTTACACGGGGACTCTCAAACTTGGGCTTACTGTCTATCTGATGAGCATGAAGCTCTGACATCTGTTCACAAATTTTTTAAAGCTATGGCCGTCATTTATGATGACCCAGATGTGGCGGCCACGGCAGAAAGAAAATTAAAAAGTCTCAGGCAGGGACGGGGTACAGTAGAAGACTATGCCTCTGAATTTAGGAAGTGGGCAGTCTCTTCCAGATGGGAACATTTTGCGCTCTTAGATTGTTTCCTCACGGGGTTGTCTGATTCATTTGCTGATGTCATGATCATTCACCTCGAACCTAAGTCCCTGGATGAAGCCATTGCTTTGGCGGTTAAGATAGACCGTAGAATTCGGTTTCATAAACAGGGCTGGTCACGTTCACGTTTTGTAAGGGATCTGTCTTCCCCCTTGGCCACAGCTACTACAGACGAGCCGATGCAGTTAGGCCATTTCAAACTATCTGAAACAGAAAAAAACTAGAAGGAGGAGAGAGGGCCTCTGCTTGTATTGTGGGGAGAAGGGTCACCTTATACAGAATTGCACTAAGAAGGCGGAAAAGTCCTCCGCCTAGGTGTAGTTGGAGGTACTACCCTAGGCGAGTCTGTCTTACCTCCTAAAGATAGTAAATTATTGTTACCTGGTTCCATGTTGTGGGAAAATCAAGTTATTGATACCCAGGTATTTATCGATTCAGGTGCAGCAGCCAATTTTATCAATTTTGATTTTGCAGTGAAATGGAAAATACCCATCCTTGCAAAGGATCTGCGTATTTATGTTACCGCCGTAGATGATTCCCCCATACAAAACACGCAACCTCTCTCTCAAACACCACTCCTGAAGTTTAGTGTGGGGGCATTGCATAGCGAACAGATCCAATTTTATGAGAATGGCCACTTCCACCATCATCCTTGGGTTGCCGTGGTTATGTAAACATTCTCCGCAAATTGATTGGAACACTGGTCAATTGTTAGCCTGGTCCTCTGCTTGTCAAACGCACTGTATGGAAAAACTCACTCTGTGTTCCACAAAAATTGTGATTGAAGGTGTTCCTCCTCAATATGCCATGTACTCTGATGTATTTTGCCCTCGCTCAGCAGATAAGCTTCCTCCTCACAGGGACTTTGACTGTCCGATAGATTTAAGAACTGGTACCATGCCCCCCAGAGGTCATTTGTACGCCCTCTCAGGTCCGGAACAGTCTGCTATGAAAGAATATATCAAGGAAGACCTTGAAAAAGGTTTCATACGCCCTTCTAAATCACAAGCAGGGGCAGGATTTTTTTTCGTTCAAAAAAAGACGGTGGACTTCGTCCATGTATCGACTACAGGGCCCTAAACAAAATCACCATTCCTAACCGATATCCCCTGCCATTGATAGATGATCTATTCTCTCAAGTATCTGGAGCTCAAGTTTTTTCTAAATTGGAACTGAGAGGGGCGTTCAATCTGATACGTATTAGATCTGGGGATGAGTGGAAAACCGCATTTAATACGTCCGATGGCCATTATGAATACCTAGTCATGCCCTTCGGGTTATGCAATGCCCCTGCCGTTTTTCAGGAGTTGGTGAATGAGGTTTTCAGGGAAGTACTAGGTCGTTTTGTAGTTGTTTATTTAGACGACATTTTGATTTTTTTCTAAGAACCTTCAGGAGCACAGAGGTCATGTAAAATTTGTTTTGAAAAAAATTGAGGCAAAATAGTTTATATGCAAAACTTGAAAAATGTTTATTTGAAGTTTCTGAAATACCTTTCTTGGGGTACATCATCTCTGTTAATGGTCTTTCCATGGACCCTAAAAAAGTCTCGGCAGTGTTGGAATGGCCTCAGCCCTCTGGTTTAAAGGCCCTTCAAAGATTTCTTGGTTTTGCAAATTATTACAGGAAATTTATAAAAGGGTTCTCCTCTGTGGTGGCTCCTCTCACTAATCTGACCAAGAAAGGAGCTGATACTTGCAACTGGTTAGAGGAAGCCCATTTGGCGTTTACTCAATTGAAAAATCAGAATCAGAATCTTTATTATAAGTTACAACACAAAAACACCCAAAAACAACCAAAAAAAAAGTCAGCTTGAGCTAGAGCGCCGTCTACAGGATCTTCTCAAAAAATTAGCATATTGTGATAAAGTTCATTACTTTCTGTAATGTACTGATAAACATTAGACTTTCATATATTTTAGATTCATTACACACAACTGAAGTAATTCAAGCCTTTTATTGTTTTAATATTGATGATTTTGGCATACAGCTCATGAAAACCCCAAATTCCTATCTCAAAAAATTAGCAAATTTCATCCGACCAATAAAAGAAAAGTGTTTTTAAAACCAAAAAAAGTCAACCTTTAAATAATTATGTTCAGTTATGCACTCAATACTTGGTCGGGAATCCTTTTGCAGAAATGACTGCTTCAATGCGGCGTGGCATGGAGGCAATCAGCCTGTGGCACTGCCCAGGTGTTATGGAGGCCCAGGATGCTTCGATAGCGGCCTTAAGCTCATCCAGAGTGTTGGGTCTTGCGTCTCTCAACTCTCTCTTCACAATATCCCACAGATTCTCTATGGGGTTTAGGTCAGGAGAGTTGGCAGGCCAATTGAGCACAGTAATACCATGGTCAGTAAACCATTTACCAGTGGTTTTGGCACTGTGAGCAGTTGCCAGGTCGTTCTGAAAAATGAAATCTTCATCTCCATAAAGCTTTTCAGCAGATGGAAGCATGAAGTTGTAACGATTGGTGTCAGCACACAGAGAGAATCTGATTATTGATGATCTGCAGTATCACCAACAATACAAGTATGACTAACCTGGACACCTAATGAAGTGTAAGTGTTTGGTGTAACTGTAGGCTATCTCCCGTGAGGCGGGAGACACAGGCAGCTTGGCCAGGCACCACCGGAGGAGCAGGTGGCCCTCGGCTGTGCAGGGACTATCTCCTAAGAGAGGAGATAGAGATAATCTGGCAGCCCGTGATTCCCTGGAAAACTGGGAATCAGACTGTACTGCAGCCAGAGGACTCCAGAGGAGTAGAGGCCACTGGCTGCTAGCAGGTCGGACTCTCTGAAGAGCAGGAGTCCTAATAGCTAATACAGATAGACTAAGCACTCAAGGGATGAGTGACAGCCTGGAGGGTCGGGCAGGCCAGGTCGGCAACACACGAGCAGATAAGGTACAGAGACAGAATGCTGATTCGGTAACTGGGTACAGGCAGGGTTTGGCAACAGGTAGGCAGATATGCAGAGGTACCGAATCAGAAAGCAAGAGAGAGGTCGACAGAGCAGATAGTCATAACAGATATAAAGCACAGTCCTAGTCTGAGGTGTGAGGTCCGTGGTCTCGACACCCAGGAACTAGTCTAGATAATAACTCAGCAATGACACAGTAATTAGAGTTGGGCGAACAGTTCGGCTGTGTTAGCCGAACTGCAGCCGAACTGTTCGGCTGCCCAACCTGTCATTTTGCTGTGGCTCTTACTACTTCCGGGTCGCAATGACCCGGAGTAGTACGTCTGCGCTGGCCCGGCAGGGCGCGTCCTAGAACGCGCTCCCGTTGCCGGGCACTCTCTGCGCATGTGTGTGACGTCATTGCGACCCGGAAGTAGTAAGAGCCACAGCAAAATGACAGGTTGGGCAGCCGAACAGTTCGGCTGCAGTTCGGCTAACACAGCCGAACTGTTCGCCCAACTCTAACAGTAATCCTAAGCTTGGGTGTGAGGTCCTTGGTCTCTACACCCCGGAACTGGTCTAAAGTATAACCAGTAATAACAATAGCGTAATCTGGCTAAGTGTGAATTCCCAGGTCCACCTGGTTCTAACACACTGTGGGATCTGACTGAGGTCTGAGTGCCCACATGTAAGTATTCGCAACGGCAGACAACCAGCAACTGACAAGCAAGATCTATATATACTTGCAGTGCTGTGCAGCTCCGCCCGAGCCACTCAGCCAATCCAGAGTCCAGCTGGGATCAGCTGATCGGCCTGATCAGCTGAGTCCCCTTCTGCTGGTATAAATGTCCTGGCGCGCGCACGCGTAGCTCTCCATCTGTGTGCACTAGAAGGTCCAGACAAACCAGACACATGTCGCTGTGCGCAAACCTCCGGCCTGAACGCGGAGACAGCCCCTCCGCCGCCAGACCGCGTGGCGGCATCTCCGCTATTCATTACAGTACCCCCCCCCCCCCCCCTGAGGAGTGGACTCTGGACACTTCCCACCCAGCTTCCCAGGATGTGAGTCATGAAATTCTTTCTTTAATACTTCCGCACGCATGCGACAATCCGGCGCCCAAGTTATTTCCTCCACACCATAACCTTTCCAGAGGACCAGATACTGCACACAATTTTTCACTAAGCGAGAGTCCAGAATCTTTTCGATCTCATATTCAGGTTGGTTATCAACGATCACAGGGGGGGAGAGGAATCCACGTGCACTGCCGGCTTCAACAGAGACACATGGAATGATCTCACACCTCTCATACTTGCTGGGAGATCAATCGCATAAGTGACATTATTGATCTTTCTGGTCACTGGAAATGGTCCTATGAATCTAGGTCCCAGTTTGGATGACGGTTGCTTCAAGGCCAAATGCCGAGTGGATACCCACACCATGTCCCCTGGGGAAAACCTCCACTTTACAGACCGTCTATCATCTGCCTGTTTTTTCTGAGGTAGAATGGTCTTAGGCTCAAAACCCCTAGATAGAGCGTCTGCTTTGGAATTTTTACTACCTGGTATATGCGTAACAGGTGAACGTGAGGGACAGAACCCGTCAGAAAAATCCGCACACTGCACTGCCACTGCTCCGACCTGTATCTTGGTAGCACCAACAGCAACTCTCCCCAAACAATGCTGATGACAATGGGCTGAGCATTTCAGTAGCTGTCCTGAAGCCCAGTCAATCTGCGGAGAGTGGAGTTGTTTCCAGGGCATACCAAGAACAACAGTAGAGTTTACTATTGGCAGGACCAGGAACTGTAATTTCTCTTCATGCAACGCCCCCAAACTACACGACAACAAGGGGATTTGGAAAAGTGGTTGACCACTCTGCAACGGAGAGTCATCCACTGCAGTGACCAGAATCTGCCGGTCTAGTGGGAACAAGGGTATCCCCAATTTTTTTACGAAATCGTAATCTATGAAGTTCGCTGCAGAACCGGAGTCTACCAGGGCTTCTGCGGAACTAGTCCAACCCTCCCATGTAATAGAGCAGGGAAGGAGCAGACAATTATTGTTTAGAGATAAAGACCGCTCGCCTATGGTATTGACTAACCCCAGGCGGCAGCATTCTCCTGGCCCTTTAGCACCATGTAGACCGCCAGGCATGCTCAGATGTACCAAAATTCGGTTCGGGTACATTCGAATTCGGGTCCGCATGACATTCGAATTCGAATTCCCCTTCGACCACGAAATTCGGTTCGAATTCATATTCGGTTCGGGGTTACGCCTCAAAATTCGGTGAAAATTCGTGTTTGCGAATTCGGGGTTTTTTTGTGTGTTATTTTAAAGGGAATTCACATTGAAATAGGTGTACTTAAAAAAACAAAACTAAAAACGTGACGTGTGGCACTGGCAGCAGGCAATGCATTGTGTGGACCCTGGCGGTGGGACCACTGACAACAGGAGGATAAATACAGCAGCAGCAGGAGGAGGAGTGACGTGTGGCACTTGCAGCAGGCAATGTATTGTGTTGACCCTGGTGGTGGGACCACTGACAGCAGGAGGATAAATACAACAGCAGCAGCAGGAGGAGGAGTAATGTGTGTGTGGCACTGGCAGCAGGCAATGCATAGTGTGGACCCTGGCAGTGGGACCACTGACAGCAGCAGGATAAATACAACAGCAGCAGTAGAAGGAGGAGTGATGTGTGGCACTTGCAGCAGGCAATGCATAGTGTGGACCCTGGCGGTGGGACCACTGACAGCAGCAGGATAAATACAACAGCAGCAGTAGGAGGAGGAGTGACGTGTGGCACTGGCAGAAGGCAATGCATAGTGTGGATCTTGGCGGTGGGACCACTGACAGCAGCAGGATAAATACAACAGCAGCAGTAGGAGGAGGAGTGACGTGTGGCACTGGCAGAAGGCAATGCATAGTGTGGACCTTGGCGGTGGGACCACTGACAGCAGGAGGATAAATACAACAGCAGCAGGAGGAGGAGTGACGTGTGGCACTGGCAGCAGGCACTGCATAGTGTGGACCCTGGCGGTGGGACCACTGACAGCAGCAGGATAAATACAACAGCAGCAGTAGGAGGAGGAGTGACATGTGGCACTTGCAGCAGGCAATGTATTGTGTTGACCCTGGCGGTGGGACCACTGACAGCAGCAGGATAAATACAGCAGCAGGAGGAGGAGTGACGTGTGGCACTGGCAGAAGGCAATGCATAGTGTGGACCCTGGCGGTGGGACCACTGACAGCAGCAGGATAAATACAACAGCAGCAGTAGGAGGAGGAGTGACGTGTGGCACTGGCAGAAGGCAATGCATAGTGTGGACCCTGGCGGTGGGACCACTGACAGCAGGAGGATAAATACAACAGCAGCAGGAGGAGGAGGAGTGACGTGTGGCACTGGCAGCAGGCAATGCATAGTAATTCTTTTATTAAAGAATACCACTACTTGTTTTATACAAAAATATGAAAATAATCAAATAAATACAATAACAAAAACATTAGGCCTTTCGCCTCCAAATAGCTTAATATTCAGTTCATATCAAGTCCATTTTTCCTTAAAAGGAGAAAATTCAAGAACCAAAAAAAAATAACTTAAATCTCAATTATTTCGCTTCATTATCACACTATATACACTATACACTATTTATACTATTTACATATATCAGTAAGAAAGACTAAGCAATCGCACTCCTCCTATGTTTGCAAGCCATTCCTCAATTTGGAGTTCCTAACTAAGTGGAAAAGAAATAGAAAAGCTCACCACAAGGAGAATTGGTCAAGTCAAGGAGGTCTGATGTTCTGCCAAAACAGACGCCATTCCTCCCGACTCAACCTCTTCTCCTCAAGACCCCGAATTTTCCCAACCTCACCAATAATGCCATGCACCACCACCTGGACAAGGAGGACTTTCTGATGGATCGTAATTTGACACCGTGCATTCCAAGTGTAATACCGAGTCACTAAGCTAACTAAAAATAAAGTGTCCAAATTAAATGACCCCCGGTTATTGAATGCACCATATGTCCACTCCGCGTAACTGAGCCGCTCAAGGAAAGGAATACCTAAAGCCCTACCCACCTGTTTATATACTGCTTTCCTAAAGGAACAGTTCAACAGAAAATGGTCCATGGTCTCCTCCACACCTCCACACTCCTCATGAGGACAACCACGATCCCGATCTCCTATGAACTTTAAATTCCCTCTAACAAAGAGTCTGCCATGAAAGGAAAGCCAAGCCAAATCCCTGAATTTGTTAGGAATCCTAGGAGAACATAGCAAGCGCAAACCCTCCTCCATAATTGGGCTTGGGCAATCTCTCAGGGCCAATGGGTCCTGAAAAAAGGTTTCAACCACTCTCTCCACTAGGACTTTCCTAGGAATCGAGATAATATCCTCCTTCGTCAGTTCCCATTGCCGGATCACTTTCAGACACGGTGCAACATAGGCCGGCAGATAATCAGTGCTGGCTCTCAGTCTTTTCACCAAACCACCTTCTTCCCAACGCCTAAGAAAAGGTTTAAACCAGGACTGAAAAATACCCATCCACCCAGGCAGTTCCTCTGCATACATTCTGCCAACGTTGTTTTTAATAAATAACAGAGAAAAGAAAACCACTGGGTTGACCATTCCTAAGCCACCCTTCTGCCTGGATCGATAAGTGATATTCCTCTTAACGTGGTTCATCTTATTTCCCCAGAGCATCTGGAAAAACAAGCTGTAGATTCGTGTGTGAAGAGACACTGGCAAAATACAGACAAAACTGACATATAACATAATTGGAATCAAATAAGTTTTGATTATGTCAATCCTTTCTCTGAAAGTCAATCGCCAACCTTTCCAGCGGATCACCTTAGCCTCAGCACATTTCAGTCTGCCTTCCCAATTTTGGGGACCATAATCACCCAGGCCAAATTCTATGCCGAGTATTTTAATCTTTTCTTTTGGTGCCGGAAAAGAGACCGGAAGCAAGAAGCTCTCATTTTCCTTACCCATCCAGAAAGCCTCACACTTGTCTTGGTTGATCTTAGAGCCTGATGCTAATGAGTAACGGGCAACCTCCGCACAAACTCTTTCCGCCTCCTCTTGTCCAGAGATTACCACAGTCACATCATCAGCATAAGCTACTACCTTGAGAGGAGGTACACCAGCTATGCCCGACGGCACCCCACACAAAGCTCCACCATCAATCCTTCTTATGAAAGGATCAATGGCAAAGGCATATAGCAGGGGACTCAAAGGACACCCCTGGCGCACCCCGGATCTAACCTCAAAGGTCTGTCCAACCCAACCATTGACAAGCGGGAAACTCTCAGCACCTCTATATAAAAATTTTAGCCAATCAATAAACCTCCCCGGCAAACCATACTTACTAAGGAGCACCCACAGATACTCATGATTGACACGATCAAAAGCTTTCGCTTGATCCAACGCCAGTAAGTATTTTCCCCAACCAGCAGCCCTGCATCTCTCCAAGATCTCCCGGACCGTTAATACGGCTGAAAAAGTACTTCTACCCTGGACAGAACAATGCTGCTGGCGAGAAAGCACTTCATTTGCCACCTGACTTAAACGCCAAAAAATTATTTTAGCCAGTATCTTTCGGTCAACATTGAGAAGGCTGATGGGCCGCCAATTCTCAATCATTGAAGAATCCTTACCCTTTGATAAAAGAATAACTGCTGATTCTCTCATAGAGGGAGGAAGCTCATCCTCTGCAAGACTGCGATTGTAAACCTCTGCCAATTCAGGGGCCAGAATGTCCTTGAAGACCTTATAAAATTCGGCCGTCAGGCCATCTGGCCCTGGAGTTTTTTTGATAGCCAACTGCTCTATGGCTTTCACCACTTCTTCAGCAGAAATTCTTTCCGTCAAAAACGCAAGAGGGACATCTAAATTCCTCAGTCCTGGGATATCACACAAGAAAGACTCCATCACTGTCTTATCAAGGGCCTTGCTATCCAACAGTTCAGCATAAAAAGATCTCACGACTTCCAGGATCCCTGCTCTGGACTTCACCAGAGATCCCGTACTATCTTTGAGACCATAAATGATCTTAACTGCTATACTTTATTTACAATTCTGATAAGGATCTGGCGAGTGATTTTTTCCATAATCTCTTTCCAGAAGCAAAGAAGCATGCCGATCATACAAACTTTTGTGTAACAAGTCCTTGATCCTTTTGATCTCTACAGGATCACCATCCCCCAAGACAGCAATTTCAAGTTTCCGCCTCAGACGTTGGTAGGTAACATATTTACCAAAAGCTCTCTTTCTTGCTAGGTTCTTGAAAAGACCTGCTGCCCGCTTTTTAACCATCTCCCACCACTCAGACCTACTGTCACAACAGTCCAGCAAAGTAACCTGTGCCTGAAAAAAATCCCTAAAAGATTGTCTTACACTTTCTTCTTTCAATAGCACCGAATTTAATCTCCAGATACCTCTTCCCTTAGGAGGAACATCTGAAACATTCAACACCACAGACAGAATACAGTGATCGGAAAACTCTACCACCTGCACCCCTGGGGATGAAGTGGCAGAGCTCTCCTTAACAAAAAACCTATCTATCCTACTCTTACGCTCTCCACAGAAATAAGTGAAACCCGTGTCATCTGGGGTGAGCTTCACATGCACATCCACCAGACCAGCATCCCTAACCATACTATTCAAAAAATTGCTATCATAGCCCAGGCGAGTCTTGGCACCTCTCCTGTCCTTAAGCCTAACTACGGTATTAAAATCACCACCAAAGACTACCTCCTGGGCTGTAAACAGTAATGGCTTGATCTCTGTGAAGAGGCGCTTCCTCTCCCTCTCAGACTGAGGACCATAGATATTAATTAGTCTCAAGTCCTGCCCCCTCACAGAGACGTCCATGACCAAACATCTCCCCATCTCAATCTCACTTACCCGCCGGAAAGTTACCATGTCGGTCTTAAAAAGGACCGCCACCCCAGTGTAAGGCTCAGCCGCAAGAGACCAATAAGAGGGACCAAAGTACCAGTCCCTCTTGGCTTCATGAATATCAGACAATGTTTGAAGCCTGGTCTCTTGCAAAAATAAAATGTCGGCATCAAACTGACCGAGAAAAAAATATGGCCTTCCTTCGAGCACTCACAGATCTCATACTAGCAACATTAATGGTTGCTAGTTTCAAAGGGGGGGGGGGAACCTCCATCAGGATAAATGAAAAAGGAGATTGCTTACCCTTTCTTACACTGTACTCTCCTCCTCCTTAGAGGAAGACACCTCCATATCCTCAGATTCTTTCCCAACCGGAATGACTCCATCCTCATCAAACAGATCTTCATCACTATTATCTGACAAAATCTCATACTTATTTTGTACTTTTACCTCCTTCTTCCTCCTAAGCTCTTCTAATTTCTTAGATGCTTTTTCCATCGTTATCTTTTTCCCTCTTCTCCCCCTTATCCCAGATGCTTTTTCCATTTTCTGAGACTTGATTTTTTCCCCAACCTTCCCTTTCTTAATCCCCCCTTGTTTAGTAACAACTTTTTCCACCATATCTTCCTCTTTTTTATCATTACTTTTTCCCAATTCTTTTCCCTCTTTCTCAGGGGAACCATTTGCTTTAACACTTTCACCTGAACCAACTTTTTCCATGCCCTCCCCTACTACACTCTTCTCTTCCTTTTTTGAAGAAGGAACAAAAAAAAAATGTTTGATCCTTTACCAGAACCACTCAACTGGAAAGAAAAGGCTGCACTTCCAGCCTGAGAGACAGGTACAGACAATGAAGGAGGTGGATGAGGAGGAGGGCCTGACTTGAGAACAGACAGGAAAGGAGGAATATCAACCTGGGGCTTCAAGGCGGTGGATGACACGGGTGACAACTCTCCACCAGGATCAGCCTCTTTATTTTCTTCCTCAAGAATTTTCTCCATTTCCTTAAGAACTTCACCATCTATGTTGGACCATGATTCAGGACATTGGGAATAAGGGTGACCCAACTTGAGGCACAAACTACACCTTATCTCCTTACAGTCCTTCGCCAAATGTCCCAAACCATGGCATCGAGAACATTTTTGTTCCTTACAGGAAATGCTATAGTGACTTATCGAGCCGCATTTGTAACACACTCGAGGCTGACCCTGGTAAAAGACCGTCACCCTATCTCGCCCTATAAAAACAGATGTGGGAATATGCTTAATCACATTACCCTCCCTGCCCAACCTCACCATCAGCTCCCAACCACCCCCCCAGATCCCGAACTCGTCCATCACCTTCTCTGGCGTACTTAATGGTACACCGTAATTTTTAATCCAGACTAACAAGTCATGTACCGGGATGGACTCATTCGGGACCGCGTTTGTCACCTTTTTGTCCAAAGACTGCCTGGACACCACCTGGGGCGACAAATCTTTCCATTCATCACTTTTTTTCCAACTCTTCTCATATTTCTCCCAGAAGGTGTCCAGACCAGTGGGGGACAAAAAGCTGACATCGAAAAATGTGGGGGGGTTTTCAGGAGCCAAAATGGCATAAAAATCCACCGCCTTAAAGCCCATTTTCAACAATAATTGGATGAAAGTTTTTCTTGAATATTTTATTCCATCAACACCTCTATAACAAATTCTAACTAAATTCCTTCTGCTTCTTGCTGATAATCCAACTTCATCCAATTTAAACTGATCATTTGCCATATTACAGTTTGCATTCTTTTTCAAAGCACTTGCATAAGATACACCAGTTTTCGTAACAGTTTCCTGCTTTCCTTGTTGCTTAACATCAGATGCAGGCACAGAAACCTCATTTTGCAACAATCCCTTCTCGTTCCCTCCCTCCACCCCCTGGGCACTTCCTATACCACCAAACATTCTTTTCTTTTTATCCAAATTAGGATTGCTCTCAATCCTCCTCTTTCCTGCCTGCCCCACCATTTTCCCCTGACCACCTTCCTCCACCACTTTTTTCCCTGCTGCCCACTCAATTGGTTTACCTGGTCGATCCTGCCTGCACCTGACGGCTTGAGACCACCTCCTTCTACTTGCCTCTTAGGCCAGCACTGACTTCCTTGCGATGTCCCCTCATCTATGCGACCTTTTCCTCGCATAGCCACATCCGCCTTACTGGCCGTCTTCTCCGCATTACCGGAAGTGACTCGATCGCCGCTGTCGCCACTTCCGGTTTCCGCCTCCACGCCGGTCACAACGCCAGGCGCCATCTTGGATGAGGGCAAGCTCCGTGACTCTGGAATTATTGTCACAGAGCTCTGCCCTGAACCCAAAATCACTCCACTATTCTCCTCCGCATTAGAAGGAAAGCCTAACTGGCTAGAAGCCACCTGGCCTTCCCCCAAACCACCGCTGTTCTGCACATTCCTACCAGGGCAAGCAGAAGCGCTCTGAAAACCTAAAGATGCGCTCCCCCCCTGGCTTAAGGCAAGACTCTCTCTTTGTTGCATAACTAAGGGACTAACAGGAGAAAAACACCAGGGGAAAACGAACTAGGGAGGGAATTTGAAACATTAGGAAACACAAGAGGGTTAGGGCTCTGGCTTACATAGGGAAAGTAAGGAGAGGAATGTGGAAAGGAAAAACTGTGAATATTAGCATTTTGCATATTTTGCATATTTGAAAGCATTCCCATTGTTCCTCCACCAAAATGGTTTTGAAACTGTCCAGGATACTGCTGCAAACTGTGTCCATACTGTGTGGGAAAAAAAGTGTTGTTAAATGCTTGCTGTTGCAAAACTGAACTTTGCATATTCTGTTGCTGAACCTTATTGTCTGCAAACACTGCCGGGAATCCAGAGGCTTTCAAAACACTTGCATCCTGTGCTGTCAGAAATTTTGGACTTTGCACATTTTCCTGAACTTGCACAATACTGTCCTCCTTTCCAGACTTCCCTCCATTTTCCGACACAGGCTTATCTTTACTCTCCTTCATCCGGGTAAAACGCTGCTGGTTTTTTAAACCCTCAGAGAATACTCCTCCACTTTCCTTCAGCTTATCCAGCATCTTAATTTGCATATCAATTTGCTCCTGCAATTTAACTAATTGAGGATTTGTCTTGAGAAAGGTAGGTTTCCAAGACTGTCCATATTTATTTATGTGTTTCTTTAAGTCATATTGCAATGCATTTAAAGTCTCTTGAACAGTCTTAACATTCTTATGCCATTCCACTGTATTACTCACGATTCCTTCCACTGTTGAACCACTGCCCCCAGTTTGATGAGCCTCCATTTTTGGAGGACAGGGATGTCTTCTTTGGCCCAGGCCCCCCAGAGCCTCTCAGCCCAGGGAAGCCCAAACACTTCAACTGAAGTCCTTCTCCCCTCTCTATACGTACAACCTTGACAGGGTCCTCAATCACAGGTAAGAAACCACAACGGATACTCCAGCCACTGGAACCGCTGGAGCTCAGTCGGAGAGCTCCTCTCTCCACCACAGCCACACTCACACTGACCTCCAAGGGGCGGGGCAATGCATAGTGTGGACCCTGGCGGTGGGACCACTGACAGCAGCAGGATAAATACAACAGCAGCAGGAGGAGGAGGAGTGACGTGTGGCACTTGCAGCAGGCAATGTATTGTGTTGACCCTGGCGGTGGGACCACTGACAGCAGGAGGATAAATACAACAGCAGGAGGAGGAGTGACGTGTGTGTGGCACTGGCAGCAGGCAATGCATAGTGTGGACCCTGGCGGTGGGGCCACTGACAGCAGCAGGATAAATACAACAGCAGCAGTAGGAGTAGGAGTGACGTGTGGCACTGGCAGAAGGCAATGCATAGTGTGGACCCTTGCGGTGGGACCACTGACAGCAGCAGGATAAATATAACAGCAGCAGGAGGAGGAGGAGTGACGTGTGGCACTGGCAGAAGGCAATTCATAGTGTGGACCCTGGCGGTGGGACCACTGAGAGCAGCAGGATAAATATAACAGCAGCAGGAGGAGGAGGAGTGACGTGTGGCACTTGCATCAGGCAATGTATTGACCCTGGCGGTGGGACCACTGACAGCAGCAGGATAAATACAGCAGCAAGAGGAGGAGTGACGTGTGGCACTGGCAGCAGGCAATGTATTGTGTTGACCCTGGTGGTGGGACTACTGACAGCAGCAGGATAAATACAACAGCAGCAGTAGGAGGAGGAGTGACGTGTGGCACTGCCAGAAGGCAATGCATAGTGTGGACCCTGGCGGTGGGACCACTGACAGCAGGAGGATAAATACAACAGCAGCAGGAGGAGGAGGAGTGACGTGTGGCACTGGCAGCAGGCAATGCATAGTGTGGACCCTGGCGGTGGGACCACTGACAGCAGCAGGATAAATACAACAGCAGCAGCAAGAGGAGGTGGAGTGACGTGTGGCACTGACAGCAGGCAATGCATAGTGTGGACCCTGGCGGTGGGACCACTGACAGCAGCAGGATAAATACAACAGCAGCAGTAGGAGGAGTGACGTGTGGCACTGGCAGAAGGCAATGCATAGTGTGGACCCTGGCGGTGGGACCACTGACAGCAGCAGGATAAATACAACAGCAGTAGGAGGAGGAGTGACGTGTGGCACTGGCAGCAGGCAATGCATAGTGTGGACCCTGGCGGTGGGACCACTGACAGCAGCAGGATAAATACAACAGCAGCAGCAGGAGGAGGAGTGACGTGTGGCACTGGCAGAAGGCAATGCATAGTGTGGACCCTGGCAGTGGGACCACTGACAGCAGCAGGATCAAAATGAGTGCGGTGTAATATGTTGCCGCTTTATAAATACAATAAATACATAAATAAATTCATAGGTAAATCAATGCAGCAGGCCAGCAGCAGCAGCAGCAGCAGGAGGAGTCAGGTAGAAATACAATAATGTCATGATCGCTGCTGCAGCAGGTGCTGTTGGCAGTAGTAGTGCTGCAGCTCAGGCAGTTCTGATCTCTTTCCATGCAAGCTGCATAGCTTTGTCTGCTTTTCCCTGCTGTCAGCTTGTGACTGATTATCATTCACCTGTGTGGGAATCTGCATGTCTGCTCCTATTGGATGACCTCAGTATAAAGATCTGCTTCCTGCAGGACTCATCGGGTTATCATAGCTTCAGTTTAAGCCTGTCTTGCTGTTGCTTCAGTCCCCGATCGTGTTTCTTGTTCTAAAGATACTTTGCTGGTCTTTGCATCATATATTGGGTTATTGCCAATATATATGCATACCAGCACGTTTATTATTTTCCTTGTATTCGTGTTACGTTGATACATCAGTGTCGCTGATGTATACGTACACGAACTGTTTATATCCTGTGTGCAGTTAGTCAGCTTTCCAGCACGTTTTGGTAGGTTGCGCGTATCGTGATCACCCGTGCTGAGGTAGTTACCCTGCTCCTGGTTCTGTTTGTAGATTGCGTTCATCTCTGCGAAGAGATAACGAATCCTTCTGAATCCTGTTCTGTTACCATTTGTGGATTGCGTTCATCTCTGCAAAGAGATAACGAATCCTTCTGAATCCTGTTCTGTTACTGTTTGTGGATTGCGTTCATCTCTGCGAAGAGATAACGAATCCTTCTGAATCCTGTTCTGTTACTGTTTGTGGATTGCGTTCATCTCTGCGAAGAGATAGCGAATCCTTCTGAGTCCTGTTCCCTGTATTACTCCAGTCCTAGTCAGTGTTCCTGCTTATGTCATATATCGGTTCATTGCCGATATATACATATGTTAGTCAGACGTTACAAATAGTTTCATTGATAGCTGTAATTGTAATACGCTAGGAAAACATACTTATTGTATATTTGTCTGTGTTACGTTCATCTATCTTGATCCTGCTATTTCCTGACTATCCTGTCCTGTCTTTGTGAGGCACGCCATCTCTGCTACGCATTGCTGCCTCATTCCAGTCTGTCTTGTTGTGGACGCTTGCTGTCACTAAGTAGCGGCTAGCTAGCAAGCGTTCATTCTGTCTACCTGTCCTGATCTCCTCAGTTCTGGTTTATGCGCTCAGCGCTACTTTGCGCTGAGACGTTATAGCGAAAGTATTGTTTGTGGCTGTCGGATCTGCACCGGCTCTGTGCGCCACAATCTCCTATTGGAGTTAGTCCTCCCCTCCACTATACTAGGGATAGCCTGTTTCCTTGTGCTAGTGTGTGTACCTCCTCCACGTCAGCTCATGCGTTGCATGCTGACTGTGGAGAATACACCACCAAGCCTTACATTATGATAACCCCATTACCAATCCCCATTGTGGGGGGGATTCCCTGAAAGTATGACACTGTTAATTATGGTTCCTGTTCCTTTAAGAAATTTGAAGAACTTAACTCTGAAACAGAAAATGAGTTTTTCTCTGAATGTGCCAGGTTCCTGGCCAATCCCGATCTCCAAGCGACTCCTGTTTCAACCTGGGCACTCCAGCTAAGTTATATTTTGTTTAAAGGGGAATTGTTTCATTGGGCATTTGATGTTCTCAATCATGCCGATTTGAAAGAGAGACCGCTGGAATTTCTAGCGCTTGTGATCCATAACTAGTTGCGCATAGATCCATTGCCTTTTCCTCTAAATGAACTCCTGGCAGCAGGCCAATCAGCTGCCCCTTCAATTGTTTGCAAAAATGATCAGCAAGCAGAGAGTGTTCCTGATAATTTTCCTGCAGCTTTGAATAAATCACCAAAGGCAGCAGGGTCTAAGGCAAAACGCAACCGTTCTAAGAAACGTGTCCGATCTGCAGAGTCGTTATCCTTAGCGACTGAGACCTATAATGAGATTCTGCCATTAACAGATAATGAAATGCAATTGTCTTTCAGGGGAGTTAAATGGACTTATGAAACTACTAATGAACTTTCATCACTGGCTAGGGAAAATAAAGATTTTTGTTTAAAAGAATTATCTGAGTATGATTATGAGGAGATATTACAGAGTATTGAACAAATCAACTTATTTGTGAACCAAGGGAAGTTTGCATACACTACAGTTCAACACTTGCTACAGGTATTGGAGATTCTTAAGAATAAGGAATCTGCCAATCACCTGCTAATTAACCCAATACATGTCCCTGCCACAATCATATCTGCAAACTGTGATCAGCCTGAATGTTTCGCTGTTAAGTATGCATGGGATCCTCCATTCGAGAGGGGAGAGATGGAAGCCCTGCTCGGTGAATGGAAGAATGATTCAAGTTCATTTTGTCAATTTTACAGTGCAAAAAGTGAAATGGTATTGAATGCATGCATTAAGTCGGCCTATAACCTAATAGAGACTGGTGTGTGTAGGTATGACTGTGTGGCTCCTTTGATTGATGTGTGGGAACTGATTTTGGATGATTTTTATGTGACTCCGAATTCGCAAATTTGGCGTTCTGACCCGCCTGCTTCAGCACCTTTGGCTGATTTAGCAGGTGATTCGGAGCTCTTTTTGTGTGAAATTGAAGTTCCTGCAATTCCACCCTGTACCATGGATAACTCAGTGTTACTTACCAGTAAAACAGAAGCCACTGATACATTCTTAACCTTGCCCTGCGCAAATTTCTCAGCAGAGAATCCAGAGGTCCTGCTGACTTCCGAGTCCAGCCTAGCCAGTACTCATGACTCTTTGTTCAGTGAAACAGACATCAGAAAAATCTTGCCTGCCTCTGCAAACACTTCTGCAGAAATTACCTGTGTTAATAAAGTACAACTCCTGTCTGATCCAGCAGATGTCAATAGATGCATTACATTATCTTCCGAGTCCCAGCAATCCTGACTAGAACCCCAGCATCTGAATTTCCCAATTTTACAATTGAATGGTGATTCAGATGCGCAAACATTGTGTCTTGATCTTCCTGTTTCTACACCTCGCTCTAGTTTCGTGAATAGCTCAGAGCATCTGCTATGTGAACCTGAAATCGCAGAATTATTACCTTGTTCAGAAAATGTTCCAGTAAATTTGCCCTGTATCGTGAATAGCTCAGAGCATCTGCTATGTGAACCTGAAATCGCAGAATTATTACCTTGTTCAGAAAATGTTCCAGTAAATTTGCCCTGTACCATGAATTGTGCAGTAGATCTCTCCTATGAAGCTAAGGTCACAGAATCCTTATGCTGTCCAGCAGGTGCTTCCATGGTTTTGCCCTGCAATATGGACTGTTCAGTGATCCTGTCCAGTGAAGCTGGGGTCGCAGAGTCCTATGCTTCACCCAGTACTTTGGATACTTCAAACCCTCTAGCAGAAGACTCTGAGGCACTGCTTACCTCAGTGGGTGTTGCAGCAATATTCACTTATTTAGCAGCTGTCTTAGAATTAAAGTCCACTCTAAATAAACTTGATGAATCTTTGTCTAATGAAGCAGAAGTCATTGAAATATTGTCCTCGTCAGCAAGTGTTTTAGATACCTTGCCCTGTACACAGTCTGATTTAACCAATGTTGTTGAGTCCCTCTCCAGTGTTATAACAGCCGAGGAACTCCAGCCCTGTCCTCTGCATGTTTCAGAAGTCTTGCCCTGTAACATGGATATTTCTGATTCTCTGGTCAAAATAACAGAAGTCTCAGAATTTCAGTCTGATTTAGTAAGTGTTCCTGAAAACCTGCCTGGTATCTTGGAAAATTCTGATTCTCTGGCCGGTGTGGCAGAGATTCCGGAGTTCCCTTCCTGTCCAGGGAATTCCTCAGATTTGCTCAGTTCAGTGGGGGATGCTGTAATATTGACTTGTTTTGCAGCTACTTTGGAGCCCCAATCCCAGGTACTAGATGAGTCTCTGTCCAGTCCAGAGGAAGTTGTGGAATCCCTATCTAGCTCAGTTCATACATCAGAAGACTTGTCCTGTCTTGTTTATGCCCCTGAACCTGATTTGTTAATAACCTTGCTAGAATCAGCGACATCCAAGTCTGTTCCTGCATTCTTTAGTGAGAGTCCAGTGCTTGTGAAGTCTAGTCATGATGAATTTTTGTCCAGTCCTGGTTTCGGTCCTATCTTGGCTGACCCTGAGGTTCACAGTTCCTTGACATGCCCAGAGGTTTCTCTTGTGCCAGTGTGCCCAGATGTGCTTTGTGTGCCAGAATGCCCAAGTGTGTCTAAGGTGTTAGCGTACTTAGATGCTTCCTTAGGGGAGACATGTTCTGATGTTGCCAGTCTGCCTGCATGCCCAGAGATGGTTCTGGTCCCTGAAAGCCCTGATCTTGATGTTTGTCCTTGTAACCCTGACTCGGGAATTGCCATAGGTTCCATGGGGATTCTTGATAGTTCTCCATGTGAGCCTAAAGAGCGTTCTGACCTTTTGGGATCTCTTTGGAGCTTTAAAATGTTCTGGGAGATCTCTGAGGAAGCTTGTCCTGGTACCTTGGACTGGTTCAACAGTGGGTTTTGTGTTGGTAAAGACAGTTCCGGTGGGCATTGCAAAGGCTTTGGCATTTTTGGACGGTCCCTGGAAGGCAGTGGGTATCGCTCAGAGAGCTTCGGGGGGCTTTCTTCTGGAAATCATGGTTCTGATGGGTGTCACACTGAGACTTGTAGTACTGATGGGCATGGTTCTGTAGGTTCTGGTTCTGATGGGTCCAGTCTTGTGATGACTGATTCTGGAATTTGGTCTTGCCGGGCTGTCCCGGTCATCATGAATTATCAGTTAGGTTGTCTCCTTGGGAATGTCAGTTTTGAGAGGCGTCTGGTATCCGCCTTTAAAGGGGGAGGTACTGTCATGATCGCTGCTGCAGCAGGTGCTGTTGGCAGTAGTAGTGCTGCAGCTCAGGCAGTTCTGATCTCTTTCCATGCAAGCTGCATAGCTTTGTCTGCCTTTCCCTGCTGTCAGCTTGTGACTGATTATCATTCACCTGTGTGGGAATCTGCATGTCTGCTCCCATTGGATGACCTCAGTATAAAGATCTGCTTCCTGCAGGACTCATCGGGTTATCATAGCTTCAGTTTAAGCCTGTCTTGCTGTTGCTTCAGCCCCCGATCGTGTTTCTTGTTCTAAAGATACTTTGCTGGTCTTTGCATCATGTATTGGTTCATTGCCAATATATATGCATACCAGCACGTTTATTATTTTCCTTGTATTCGTGTTACGTTGATACATCAGTGTCGCTGATGTATACGTACACGAACTGTTTATATCCTGTGTGCAGTTAGTCAGCTTTCCAGCACGTTTTGGTAGGGTGCGCGTACCGTGATCACCCGTGCTGAGGTAGTTACCCTGCTCCTGGTTCTGTTTGTGGATTGCGTTCATCTCTGCGAAGAGATAACGAATCCTTCTGAATCCTGTTCTGTTACCATTTGTGGATTGCGTTCATCTCTGCAAAGAGATAACGAATCCTTCTGAATCCTGTTCTGTTACTGTTTGTGGATTGCGTTCATCTCTGCGAAGAGATAACGAATCCTTCTGAATCCTGTTCTGTTACCGTTTGTGGATTGCGTTCATCTCTGCGAAGAGATAGCGAATCCTTCTGAGTCCTGTTCCCTGTATTACTCCAGTCCTAGTCAGTGTTCCTGCTTATGTCATATATCGGTTCATTGCCGATATATACATATGTTAGTCAGACGTTACAAATAGTTTCATTGATAGCTGTAATTGTAATACGCTAGGAAAACATACTTATTGTATATTTGTCTGTGTTACGTTCATCTATCTTGATCCTGCTATTTCCTGACTATCCTGTCCTGTCTTTGTGAGGCACGCCATCGCTGCTACGCATTGCTGCCTCATTCCAGTCTGTCTTGTTGTGGACGCTTGCTGTCACTAAGTAGCGGCTAGCTAGCAAGCGTTCATTCTGTCTACCTGTCCTGATCTCCTCAGTTCTGGTTTATGCGCTCAGCGCTACTTTGCGCTGAGACGTTATAGCGAAAGTATTGTTTGTGGCTGTCGGATCTGCACCGGCTCTGTGCGCCACAATCTCCTATTGGAGTCAGTCCTCCCCTCCACTATACTAGGGATAGCCTGTTTCCTTGTGCTAGTGTGTGTACCTCCTCCACGTCAGCTCATGCGTTGCATGCTGACTGTGGAGAATACACCACCAAGCCTTACAAATAAATACATAAATAAATTCATAGGTAAATCAATGCAGCAAGCCAGCAGCAGCAGCAGGAGGAGTCAGGTAGAAATACAATAAATACATAAATAAATTCATAGGTAAATCAATGCAGCAGGCCAGCAGCAGCAGCAGGAGGAGTCAGGTAGAAATACAATAAATACATAAATAAATTCATAGGTAAATCAATGCAGCAGGCCAGCAGCAGCAGCAGGAGGAGTCAGGTAGAAATACAATAAATACATAAATAAATTCATAGGTAAATCAATGCAGCAGGCCAGCAGCAGCAGCAGGAGGAGTCAGGTAGAAATACAATAAATACATAAATAAATTCATAGGTAAATCAATGCAGCAGGCCAGCAGCAGTAGCAGGAGGAGTCAGGTAGAAATACAATAAATACATAAATAAATTCATAGGTAAATCAATGCAGCTGGCCAGCAGCAGCAGCAGGAGGAGCCAGGTAGAAATACAATAAATACATAAATAAATTCATAGGTAAATCAATGCAGCAGGCCAGCAGCAGCAGCAGCAGGAGGAGTCAGGTAGAAATACAATAAATACATAAATAAATGCATAGGAAAATCAATGCAGCAGGCCAGCAGGAGGAGGAGGAGTCGTCACATATGGCAGGCAGCAGGCAATGTATTGTAATTCCCAGGCAGGCACCTCATGTCATCCTTTCGCCGACAACAGGTGCCAGGAACGTGCCTTCTATCCAGGCCTGGTTAATCTTCAAAAATGTCAGTCTGTCCACGCCCTCTGTGGACAGACGAGAGCCCTTCTCGGTGACCACGCCACTGGCCGCACTGAAGCACCTCTCAGACAGCACGCTGGAAGGGGGGCAAGACAATACCTCCAGGGCGTACTGCGCAAGCTCCCTCCAGATGTGCAAGCGCTCCACCCAGTACTCCATGGGGTCCACAGGCTCTTCGCTGCCGGTGTCAAGCCCACTGAAGGACCCCATGTAGCCGGCCACCATCCGGATCATGCGCTGGCTGTGACTCTAACCGAAGGTGGCTGATGCCCGCACCTCCTCTCTCGGCTGCTGTACCTTCATGTAGAACGCCTGCGTCAATGATAGCAGGTCTCCTGGGCGCCTGACGCTGCTGCTGGCCGCAGGCACCTGCTGCTGTGCTGCTGGCTGCTGGACAGGGACAGAGGGAGTGGAAGGCGGGGGGAAGGCTTCCTCCAGTCGCCGAACAAGGATCTCCTGCAACTCCCTTGCTCCCTGCTCACGGCCTCTGGCAGGCAGAAACTGATCCCACCTCCCCCTCAGCCGTGGGTCCAGGACCATGCTGATGCAGGCATCCTCCCTCGCTTGCATCCGCTTGACCCTGGGGTCTGTGCGCAGGCAGCGCAGCATGTGCGCTGCCATAGGGAACAGGGTGGACCGTCTAACAGAGACATCAGGGTCAGCGTCCTCCTCATCCTCCTCTTGCCCCTGAGACTCTTCCTCCTCTCTCCACCCTCGCACCACTGCTGCTGCGCTCTGATGTTCCCCCCCAGCAGCAACGTCCAGCACCTCCAACTCCTCCTCCTCCAGGGACTCAAATACCTGCGGAGCAGTGGACTGCGCAGGCGGCTGCTGTTCCAGCTGCTTCAGAGCTTCCTCTCCCAAATCCACCAAATCGCCAAGTGCCCTGTCCAGCAGACAAACAAAGGGCACCCACTGGCAGAGGGATGCCCGTTGTTCACTCACCAGGTTGGTTCCCTGCAGGAAGGGAGCCAACACCAAGCAGACCTGCTGCATCTGCCTCCATTGCGCATTGGTGAGGAGCTGGAGTGTGGTGCTGCTTCTGCTGCCAGTGCCGGCGACAGTGGCATCATAGATGTACCGGTTGACAGCCCTCCTCTGCTCAACCAGCCGCTCCAACATCGCCAGGGTGGAGTTCCAGCGAGTTGGCACATCTATGATGAGGCTATGTCGTGGCAGGCCCTCCTGCTGCTGGATGTCTGCCAGTTTTGCTGCGGCAGCTGCTGAGCGGCGGAAAGTGCGCACAATTTTCCGCGCCGCTTCTAACAGCTCCTTCATCCCCAGGTAGGTGCGCATGAACTTTTGCACCACCAGGTTCAGGACGTGGGCCAAGCAAGGGACGTGGAGCAAGTCTCCACTGCTGATGGCAGACAGCAGGTTGGCGGCATTGTCGGACACCACCAATCCCACAGTGAGGCCTCTGGGAGTCAGCCACGTCCTCTCCTGCTCCCTGAGGTACCAGAGCACGTTGGATGCCGTCAAGGAGTTCTTCCCCAGGCTTTTCATCTCCAGCAGCGCTTGGCAGCGGCGGGCCTTCACGCTGCTGGAGAGACAGGATCGCTTGGCGGTGGGAGCTGCTGCTTCTCCCCTGACCCTGCGCGGTGGCACCATGTAGTGGGCGACTGGTGCTGCTGCGCCCGAGGATGGACCTGCTGCTTCCTCGCTCGGGCTTTCCACCAGGCTGACCCAGTGGGCCGTAAAGGACAGATAGCGCTCTGTCCCAGACCGGCTGCTCTAGGAATCCATGGTTATGTGGATCCACGCACTGACAGCATGATCCAGCGCACGGCCCACGTTCTCCATGGCAGAGCGGTGCAGTGTTGGGATCGCCCTGCGGGAGAAATAGTGGCGGCTGGGGACTTGCCACTCCAGGATCCCAACCTGCAGCAGCGCTCTGATGTCACTCCCCTCCTGCACAAAGGAATATGGCAGGAGCTGGGAGCACATGGCCTGGGCAAGCAACTCGTTCAGCAACCGGATGCGCCTGTGGGCGGGAGGCAGCACCTTGGTCACACCGGGGAATGCTTCGCTGAGCAGGGTCTGGCGGCGTTTGCCTGCACGGGAGGATGAGGAGGCCACTGTGGAGGGAGCTGATGAGGCCACTGAGGACTGGCTGTCCAGGGGGGGGGGGGGGAAGTGAGTTGCTGCTGTGCTCCTGCTGCTGCTGGATGGGCAGGAGGGGCTGCTGCTGGATGGGCAGGAGGGTCGGCTGCTGCTGGATGGGCAGGAGGGTCGGCTGCTGCTGCTGCTGCTGAAATCTGTGCAGTGGCTGTCTGGCTCTGACCACTGCCTGCACCACTTTGCATAAGCTTCTCCAACTCGTTAAAGTCCTCAAAATGTATGCTCTGTAAGTGGGTCTGCAGGCACGAGGTACTCAATTTGTGGATATCGCAACCTCTGCTGAGACTGAGATTGCAACTGTTGCAAATTGCACGGGTTAGGTCCACTGGGCACTTGGTGAAGTACCGCCAGACTGGGGACTTCAACCTGCTCTTTGAGCTTGAGGGCTGGGGTTTTTGGGTGCCCTTGGAGGATTGTGCCTTTTTGGTTGTAGTTAGAGGTTTGCTGCGGGTGGTGGTAGCGACTGAAGCAGCAGGCTGTGGCTCCTGCCTTCCACGCCCTGTGCTGGTCGCCTTGCTGCTGCCGCACCTCTGCACCAGAGACGCCTCCTCCTCCGATGACGAGCTGCCTTCAACCAACTGTGCTCGTGGTACTGGTGGCACATAGGAAGGATCTATCAAGTCATCATCATCAACCCCAAACAAATCCTGTGAGCCCGACTCAACCAACTCCTCTACCCCAACAACCCCTGCATCACGCCCCTCCTCCTCAGCGCCAACAACAAACTTCTGCACCTCAAACTCCTCCTCCTCCTCCTTGGATGGCCCCATCATCTCCAACTCATACTTCTCCAAAACATCCCTGTACATGGTTACAGTCTCAGGGGAGAAGAGCGTGCTCATTGAGGGCAGGCTGGTCGATGGGGTCACCGTGACCATGGCCTCAAGCGCTGGTGGAGGCCTGCTGCGGACAGGAGTGCTGGTGCTAGTGGCACTAGTCTCGCTGGTGCTGGAGGCTTGGCTGGAAAAGGTGGCTTCCTGCCCCGCCATCATTTCCACCACAGCCTGCACCTGACTCTCCCCAATGGGCCGTGGGCGACGACCCATCTCAAAGATGGGCGCAACACGCTGCTGTTGCGCCTCTGCTCCCTCCTCCCTGTGGTCAGTGGCTAGCGGCGGACCAGTCCCAGACCTGCTGCTGCTGGCAGTGGCTCCTGCAATGGCGCTTCCTCTCCTGGTGGTGCCTCGCCCTCTACCTCTACCTCTGCCAGTCATTGTGCACTATACAAATACAGTAAAAAAAAAAAAAATAAGTAGAAGAGGCCGGGAAAGGGCGTAAACTTTAATAAAGTCTGTGTTGGTGGTGACTTGGTGGTGACTAGTAGTAGTAGTAGGCAGTAGTAGTACGCACGCAGGTAGCTAAAATACACCTAGCGTACTACGCTACAAGTAGGTCGTGCGGCAGACAGTCGGTGACAATTACAAACGGTCACACACGGTCAGACGCAACCAATCAATAGGCTCGGGCAGGCGACAGACAGTCACAGGTCACTCACAACGGATGCTGGTGGTGGCCTGTATGTGTTGTAACTCTTATTTATTACACACACTACGGATGATAATAAAATCACACAGTAAGTGAAAAAAAAATATAAGTGAACGGGTACTAGTAGACTAGTAGTATAGTAGTAGACACTAGTAGTAGCACGCACGCAGGTAACTAAGAAACACCTAGCGTACTACGCTACAAGTAAGTCGTGCGGCAGACAGTCGGTGACAATTACAAACGGTCACACACGGTCAGACTCAGACGCAATCAATCAATAGGCTAGGGCAGGCGACAGACAGTCACAGGTCACTCACAACGGATGTTGGTGGTGGCCTGTATGTGTTGTAACTTTTATTTATTACACACACTACAGATGATAATAAAATCACACAGTAAAAGTGAGAAAAAAATATAAGTGAACGGGTACTAGTAGACTTGTAGTATAGTAGTAGACACTAGTAGTAGTACACACGCACACAGGTAACTAAGAAACACCTAGCGTACTACGCTACAAGTAAGTCGTGCGGCAGACAGTCGGTGACAATTACAAACGGTCACACACGGTCAGACTCAGACGCAATCAATCAATAGGCTCGGGCAGGCGACAGACAGTCACAGGTCACTCACAACGGATGCTGGTGGTGGCCTGTATGTGTTGTAACTCTTATTTATTACACACACTACAGATGATAATAAAATCACACAGTAAAAGTGAGAAAAAAATATATAAGTGAACGGGTACTAGTAGAATAGTTGTATAGTAGTAGACACTAGTAGTAGCACGCATGCAGGTAACTAAGAAACACCTAGTGTACTACGCTACAAGTAAGTCGTGCAGCAGACAGTCGGTGACAATTACAAACGGTCACACACGGTCAGACTCAGACGCAATCAATCAATAGGCTCGTGCAGGCGACAGACAGTCACAAGTCACTCACAACGGATGCTGGTGGTGGCCTGTATGTGTTGTAACTCTTATTTATTACACACACTATAGATGATAATAAAATCACACAGTAAAAGTGAAAAAAAAATATAAGTGAACGGGTACTAGTAGACTTGTCGTATAGTAGTAGATACTAGTAGTAGTACACACGCACACAGGTAACTAAGAAACACCTAGCGTACTACGCTACAAGTAAGTCGTGCGGCAGACAGTCGGTGACAATTACAAACGGTCACACACAGTCAGACTCAGGCGCAATCAATCAATAGGCTCGGGCAGGCGACAGACAGTCACAGGTCACTCACAACGGATGCTGGTGGTGGCCTGTATGTGTTGTAACTCTTATTTATTACACACACTACAGATGATAATAAAATCACACAGTAAAAGTGAAAAAAAAATATAAGTGAACGGGTACTAGTAGACTAGTAGTATAGTAGTAGACACTAGTAGTATCACGCACGCAGGTAACTAAGAAACACCTAGCGTACTACGCTACAAGTAAGTCGTGCGGCAGACAGTCGGTGACAATTACAAACGGTCACACACGGTCAGACGCAATCAATCAATAAGCTCGGGCAGGCGACAGACAGACACAGGTCACTCACAACGGATGCTGGTGGTGGCCTGTATGTGTGTAACTCTTATTTATTAAACACACTATGGATGATAATAAAATCACACAGTAAAAGTGAAAAAAAAATATAAGTGAACGTAGACTAGTAGTATAGTAGTAGACACTAGTAGTAGTACACACGCACGCAGGTAACTAAGAAACACCTAGCGTACTACGCTTCAAGTAAGTCGTGCGGCAGACAGTCGGTGACAATTACAACAATCGGTCACACACGGTCAGACGCAATCAATCAATAGGCTCGGACAGGTGACAGACAGTCACAGGTCAGGTCACTCACAACGGATGCTGGTGGTGGCCTGTCACAGTCAGTAACTAACTAACACAGTACTGAAACTAATAAAGTAACAGACTACAGCAGTAATAATTAACTAAACTAGTACTACTAAGTACACAACTAACTAGAATCCCTAACCTACCTAAGCTAGTAGTAGGCTAACTAAGGCTACCTAGGCTAGCAGGCCTAGCCTGCACACAGACTAACACTAGCCTAGCACAGTATACACTATACACTAGCTGACTAAAAACAATCAAAATACTAGCTAACTATATAAGACAACAATAAATGTGTTTAGGAGGTGTTTAGGAAGCAAAACGCTAGGTTTAGCAGTGAAAAGCACTTGCTCAGACACAGCACAGCACTGGAGAATCTCTCAGTACCAGCAGCAGTCACACAAGTGCGTGGCTCCGCAACATGGCCGCCGCCTTATATAGAGGAGGGGAGGGCCAGGCTCCCCTCCTCTGATTGGTTGCTAGGGTTGCCAGGTCCTCGGCAGGAGGACTTCTGATTGGCCCAATCAGGTCATCCCCGAATCATGAAGCCGAAACCGAACCCACAGCTCCATCCGACCGAATTCTAGTGCGCACATTCGGCAGGCTTCGTATTCGGGTTCGGCTCGGATTGCAGCATCCGGGTTCGGGTTCGTATGCGGCAAACCAAAAAAACACCCGAATTTTACGGGGAAACTTCGCATTCGGGGTCCTCCTGAGCAACCCTGTAGACCGCGTTTTCTTGGCCTTCTGCGACTTTTCTTCACTTGACTCAGCCCTGAATATCCGATTTGCTTCGGCACGTCTGGGGGTGATGAAGGTCGGGAAGAGTCGTATGAGACAGACCTTTTTTTTTAAAAGAGAATATTTATTTATTTTCAAGAAACAGCTCTTGATAGAGCAAAGACAAAACATAACAAAAACAATCCCCAACGAAAATGCAGTTTAAGTTACATTACAATGCATGGCATAGGCAAGAGGCATATTTATAAAACATAGAAGAAATACAATCATGAGCATCAAGCAGGTAGAATGACCACTACAAAAAGACACTTATGTCGCAAACAACGAAAAGTGAGGCTTTGGTTACATGTATGAATCAACCCAAGATCAGGTCTTGGACAGAGGCGTTAATGTGCAGGTTTAGAATTACATAGAATCAACCCAGCCGGACCATATCTTAGAAAATTTATTTGGTTGATTACGGGATTGGTACGTTAACTTGTACAGTGGAAGTGCTAGGTTTATCAATCTCTTCCAGTCATTCAAATTGGGAGGATTACTGTTTTTCCATTTAAGAGTAATAGATTTTCTGGAATAGAACAACAGAATTCTAATGAGTACTTTCTTACCAGAACTGCAGGGCATGTCCTGTATCATTCCCAGCATACAGACTTTAAACGAATGGACTACGGGAAGGCCCAAAGTATCTCTTAGAAAATGGATAACTGACTTCCAGTAGTTATTAACCTGGGGACAAAACCACACACAGTGCAGGAAGTTGGCTTGCTCCTGCCCACATTTAAAGCAACGACCATCATGAAGAGGGCCCATTCGCAACAGTCGCATGGGCGATAGGTAGGCCTGATGTAGCCACTTTAAACTTATCAACCTATCATATGCTGCAATGGTAGTTTTATGGTACGTATCTATCAAGTCTCGCCAGTCCCCATCCTGTATGTCATCCACCACATCAGACCATTTCCTTTTTATAGCCTCGAATTTAGGTGTAGTTAAAGAGGCCAGTAAGAAGTTATAATATTTAGAAATCTGTTTGGTCCTATCTTTGTTTAGTAAGAGTGTCTCCAGGCTCAAAGGGGTTAAGTCCACTCCGTTCAGGCCAGTCTGGGCCTGTACAGCATGTCTAAGCTGTAAGTACCTAAAGAAAGCATGTCTAGGCAAACCAAACTTCTCTCGAAACCCAGATAAATCTCTAAAATTTCCCCCAGAGAATAATTGGTGCAGATATTTTACATTATAATGGGTCCAAAATTGTGGGTCAGGGACTGAGAGAAGTTCGGAGAGATTGTTATTACACCAGAGCGGAGAGATGAAAGATATAGGGGCGGTAGGTTCACCTAAGAATTTACGCGTGACTTTGTACACCTTGATGGTGTTTTGTATAAGCGAGGTTCCTCCTCCCTGGTTGGGGACTGTATATCTATAAATGGCTCCGCACAAGGACTCATACGAAGTCGCAATATCGGCCTCTACTGCTAGGGTAGAATCTTGTCTAATGTTACTTAACCAGAAGGCAATGGGTATCAGTTGGGAGGCGAGAAAGTATAGAAAAATATTGGGCAATGCAAGCCCACCATGAGACGTGGGTAGTTGTAATGTGGACAGAGATATTTTAGGTATTGAATTTGCCCAGATAAATGAGGTTATTAGTGAATCAATGCGGCGAAATACCTTCCCATGAATCCAGGACGGAGCCATCTGAAGGATATAGAGGAGCTTAGGGGCCACGATCATTTTGACTATACAGACTCTTCCGCATACATTAAGTGGGAGGGAAATCCACCTTTTAAGTTTGCATTCAATGGTATCTAACAATGGGTACAAATTGAAATCAAGAAATTTCTCCGAGGAACGCTGAATCCAGATCCCCAAATATTTAAATGTATCCACCACCTGTAAACAGGAGCGTGGTGAAATCACCTGACGGGCGGGATCATCCAGAGGAAAAATAATTGACTTGGACCAGTTGATTGAGAGGCCAGACAAGGAGCCAAACCTAACAAAAATATCCAAGACAGCTTCCAGGGAGGGGCCGGGGTCAGCCAGGTATATGAGCATGTCATCGGCATACAATGAAACACGCTCCTCTACCTTATTAATTTGGAGACCGTGAATCAGAGGTGATTCTCTTATGGAGTGAGCAATGGGCTCCAAGGCTATATCAAACAAAAGGGGCGATAGCGGGCATCCCTGTCGAGTGCCTCTGGAAATTTCAAAACTGTTAGAAACAGTGGAATTAACTCTGAGTTTCGCTCGGGGTGAGTTTTATAGTATAGTAAACCATTTCCTAAAATTAGGACCAAACCCGAATCTCTCCAGGACCACCAGAACATAAGGCCACTCAATAGAATCGAAGGCCTTGTTGGCATCTAAGGCTAAAATGACTCTACTGCCTGCATTAGAATGAGGGTATTGGATATTAGACAGAAGCCTGCGAATGTTTAATCTAGTGTTACCGCCGGGAATAAATCCCGTCTGATCAGGGTGGATTATGGAAGTCACATGCTGATTCAGTCTAATTGCTAGAATTTTAGTAAGGATTTTAAGGTCCGTGTTTATTAAAGAAATTGGGCGGTATGAGTTGCATAGAAGTGGATTCTTGCCAGGTTTGAGAATAAGGACAATCAAGGCCTAATGCATGTTATCCGGGAGAGAGCCGGCTTCAAATATATGTTGGAATAGTTGAGTGAGATACGGTACAACCAAAGATTTGTTCTTAGCGTACCACTCGACAGGGATGCCATCAGGACCTGGTGTCTTATTGGATTTAAAGGAGGAAATAGCTAATCTAACTTCATCTGCTGTAATTGGTGTATCCAACTCCCGTCTGGCCGCATCGGACAACTGAGGGAGGTCCAAGCCTTCAAAGAGATCCTCAACACCATGTGTGGGGTGAACAAGCCTAGAACTATAAAGAGCAGTGTAAAATTCCTGAAAGACTTTAGCTATTCCTGAGGAGGTTGTATGAATTATTCCTAAATTATCCATTATTCTTGGAATAGCTAATGATTGATCATTAGATTTCAGTAGGTAGGTTAAAGGCTTACTGCATTTGTTCCCGAATTCAAAACCCCTCTGTGTGTGTATCAGGTCTCTCCGGTTAGTTCTATCAAGAAGAAGTGTCTCCAGTTTTCTACGTTCCACTTCTCACTTAACGTAGTTTTCCCGAGTGGAATGCTGTACTAGTCGCATTTTGGCCTCCCGCATCTCCCTTTCATGGTAAATTTGTGAGGCAGTGATATTTTGCCTCATCCTGGGCATTGAAGCTCTAAAAGCTCCTCTAAGTACTGCCTTACTGGCATCCCAGCATATTAGGGGGGAAGCCGTACCCTGATTAACATGCCAATAAGCAGTCATATACCTACGACAGTCTTCTAGTATAGACTCATCTTCGAGCCAGCAGGACCAAATTCTCCATATCGAGGGGGATTTATGACCAGGTAGATATAACTGAAATAAGAGGAGAGTGGTCCGATATACCGTGGGGGAGGTATTCTATAGAGTCTATAAGGGGGAGTATGTCTTTAGAACCAAGACAGAGATCAATACGGGACATGGTCTGATGGGTGTCTGAATAGCAGGAGAACTCTCTAGAGTCAGGGAATTTCCATCTCCAAATGTCTTGAAGATCATATTGAGATAGCCATTTAATAAAGGGAGGGTATGGTCTACCAGCACCATTTAGCCTGTCCAATGCTGGGTCAAGTACAGCATTAAAATCACCCATGAGCAAAACCGGATCATCCATAAATGCATGGAGCTTAGAAGAGAGGCGGTCCAGTGCCTGAGCATTAAAAGGAGGTGGAATATAGGCCTCTTGCACACTGCATGCATTTCAGATTCCGATTCCGCTTTTTAATCTGTTTTTACATCCGATTCCGATTCAGATTTTTAATCTGAACTGCATGCTGCGTTTTTTGATCCGTTTTTTCTGTTGAATGTATTCAAGGAAAATCGGAATCGGAATCGGAAAACGGATTTGCAGTGTGCAGGGAGCCTCAAACTGATCCCAATATCAGAGGTCTACCATCTATAATGTATTTAATAATGACGAAGTTCCCATTGGGATCGATTCTAACCTCAGGGATCTGGGCAGGGAGAGATTTAGCTATCATGATGGCTGTTCCCCTTGAAAAGGAGGAAAAATGGGTGAGATAATATGAGGAGATCCAGGGTTTTTTAAGTAATAGAGCTCAATTAAATGAGTTTCCTGGAGACAAATAATGTGTGGGGAAATCTTCCGTAAATGCTCAAACACCAGACGCCTCTTAATGGGATTTTTCAAGCCTCTTACGTTCCATGAAACTATTTTAATGTGCGACATCACACCAGAGAGAGAATAAATTTGAGCTCACAATAAAGACTGTACTTGCCACCTGCCATTGCACCAATGATAGAACTAGATTGCAATAAAGGACATACATAAACTGCATAATAGAAACCCCGATTATCCCTAGCCCACCCCATCCCCTGTTTAAAACTACAAAGGATCTAGTGCCCTAAACTTGAAACACAAGGAGAAGTCTAGCTAAACTAACAGGTATCTTCAGAGTCATCCCTGCTCGAGATAAAGCATATCCACAGAAACTTGTGCATAGGTTCGTATACTTAAACTTAACTGGTTACAAACAAATTAAAGGTAGAGAGACAGAAAGAGAACGAAAAATGCAGAGTGATCCACTCTAGATCCGGAGCTGTGACCGCCACCCAGTAGAGTCTCAGAAAATCTGCACATATAATTGAGGTATTTCCATTTCTCTCCACTAGATGGCAGCCAACTGCCATCAAAGCAATAAATGGCATATCAAAAGGAGAAGATAGGCATACATTTGTATGAGTGTATTTTAGATTGCAGGCAAAACTCAGCCATCATTAGTTAGAGGCCAGAGAGGATCAGTCTGCAAGGTAAAGAGACATTATATTGTCTAATGGGCCCTATAAATAGTGGGGTCGGATAAATCTGAAAAATCACATAATAAAGTTGTGAAACGGCTAACTCACAGCATCAGATTGGGAACCTGTAGAGGCAAAAGTTATTAAGAGAATCAGGAGCATTTCTATATAAGATATGACCTTGTACGTCCATACGTACGCATACTCTAACTGTGGAGCATATAGAAACAAACATACTAAGAACCTGTAAAACACAAAGGTTATTAGAAAAGTTAAGTGCATAATGAATATACTCTATAGATACTAGCGTATAGATCAGAGCTCCTATATGGTTTAGTTATTGTCTGTGAGCGCTGAAGTTATCAGTACTGACTGAGCTGGATAAGAACCCATATTGTCAGCATAACTGAGGAAGCACTTGGTGAGAAAAATAAGTTCAGTGCATGGCTACACTCAGAGATCAAATATTTAGATAGTTAACATTATTTCCTTTTCTTAGGAGAAAGGACAGGGATTGGGAACCCCTGCAGTTCCATCCACGTTGCAGCTTCAGTCTGTGAAGCAAAAAAATAAAATTTCCCTTTATACTGAATGCGGAGTTTAGCAGGAAAGAGCATGCTATAAGGAATGTCTTGTGTTCTGAGCCCAGCTTTCACAGCATTAAAGGTTGCACGCAGTTTCTTAACCTCAAGGGAGAAGTCCTGATAAATCGACACTTTAACACCATTAACAGAAAGATCCGGAGCAGATCTAGCTTTCTTTAAAATTTCCACCTTGTCTCTGTAGTTGAGCATTGGTCTCGGACTAGCTCCTGGTTTAGGAGGGCCTCCCGGTACTCTGTGGGCACGCTCAATCGAGAAAGTGTGAGATAGATCAAGGTCTGGGATCGAGTCCTTTAGCCAATCCTCCAGAAACATCTCTGGGTTTGAGCCCTCGCTTTTCTCAGGGATACCCACAAAACGCAGGTTTGATCTGCGGGAGCGGTTTTCTAGGTCGTCCATTTTAAGGGAGTGTTCCTGAGAAAGTTTAGCAGATTGTGACTGAGCAGCCCGCATAGGGTTAACTGTATCTTCCAGTTCACTTATCCTCCGCTCAGACTCAGATGTTCTATTCTTAAGTTTACTGAAGTCAGCTTTGACAAATGACATCTCCGTTTGGATGGTGTCTAGTCTGGTGGTTAGGGACAACTGCAGGGCCTGTATGGCAGCCAGGAGCTCTGCTCTAGTAGGTTCGGGCGGGTCTGGGGCACCCTCCCCTCCATGTTATGATCAGGGTGTCTTGCGGCTAGCGCGGGGTCTGATCTAACCCTCTGCTCTTTAGGGGGTTCCTCTATGTGAGGCTTACCGAGCAGTCCCTGAGTCCCCTCCGCCGCTGTGCTGCGAGATGTCAGGGTGACGTCCTGCTCCGAGTCCGAGGAGACTGGCGTGTGTTGTTTCGGGCCGGCGCCATCTTGTCTGTCCTCGCGTGCGTACTTCGCCAGCTTCTCTGCGGTGTTTGCCGCCATCGGGGGGGCGTATTTAGGCATCCTCAGGTGCAGGGGGTCCCCAAGAACCAGCCGGTCCACGTTTGGGTTGCAGGCAGAAGGAGTCCACAGCGTGTCAAACAGGATTCAGTCTCGAGCCGGGAGAGCTGCAGGCAAAGACGTCCTTACGCGCGCATGGCTAGCCACGCCCCCTGAGACAGACCTTATAGCATTCCTACCACGAATCTGTTTCTGGTAGCGCAAACGGCGATCTATCTGCACGGCCAAAGAAATTGCCTCGTCTACAGATTTGAGTTCAGGATGTCCTATCATAACATCATGGATTGCATCCAACAATCCTGCCAAAAACAGTCTAATAAAGCATATGCTCCCCATCTAGCCGAGATAGCCCACCTCCTAAACTCAGCAGCGTAAACCTCAACCGATTTACGACCCTGCCTGAGCATCTTGAGCTTCTTTTCAGCAGTCGAAGAAATATCCGGGTCATCGTATATAATGGCTATGGCCTTAAAACATTCCTGAACTGATGATAACGCCTCATGCTCTGCATGTAGACTATATGCCCATGTTTCGGAATCACCCGACAGCAGGGTCTTTATAAATGTTACCCTTTGGGACTTAGTTCCTGACAAAGTAGGCCTCAACCCAAAATAAGACAGTACCCGATTTCTGAAATCCTGAAAGTCAGATCTATGGCCAGAAAACTTTTCAGGTACGGACATGCGAATGTCCGTGACTGGAGGGGATCGCACTGTATTTATAGTTAATTGAATTTCCTGAAAAGCCCCAAATAACTGATTGATCTGAGTCTGTTGGTTCATAATTACCCTGGAAAGATTGTTTAACGCGGTGGTCAGGACTTCAACATGACTATACAGTGCGTCCATAGTGTTTTCGGTCTGCCGTTCTGTAACGATTGGTGTCAGCACACAGAGAGAATCTGATTATTGGTGATCTGCAGTATCACCAACAATACAGATGTATACCAGATTATTGATGATCTGCAGAATCACCAACAATACAAGTATGACTAACCTCTGGACACCTAATGAAGTGTAAGTGTTTGGTGTAACTGTAGGCTATCTCGCGTGAGGCGGGAGACACAAGCAGCTTGGCCAGGCACCACCGGAGGAGCAGGTGGCCCTCGGCTGTGCAGGGTCTATCTCCTAAGAGAGGAGATAGAGATAATCTGGCAGCCCGTGATTCCCTGGAAAACTGGGAATCAGACTATACTGCAGCCAGAGGACTCCAGAGGAGTAGAGGCCACTGGCTGCTAGCAGGTCGGACTCTCTGAGGAGCAGGAGTCCTAATAGCTAACTGACACTTGGTGGAATAGTGTCACAGCTAGTACAGATAGACTGAGCACTCAAGGGATAAGTGACAGCCTGGAGGGTCGGGCAGGCCAGGTCGGCAACACACGAGCAGATAAGGTACAGAGACAGAAGGCTGATTCGGTAACTGGGTACAGGCAGGGTTTGGCAACAGGTAGGCAGATATGCAGAGGTACCGACTCAGAAAGCAAGAGAGAGGTCGACAGAGCAGATAGTCATAACAGATATAAAGCACAGTCCTAGTCTGAGGTGTGAGGTCCGTGGTCTCGACATCCAGGAACTAGTCTAGATAATAACTCAGCAATGACACAGTAATCCTAAGCTTGGGTGTGAGGTCCTTGGTCTCTACACCCCGGAACTGGTCTAAAGTATAAACAGTAATAACAATAGCGTAATCTGGCTAAGTGTGAATTCCCAGGTCCATCTGGTTCTAACACACTGTGGGATCTGACTGAGGTCTGAGTGCTCACACGTAGGTATTCGCAACGGCAGACAACCAGCAACTGACAAGCAAGATCTATATATACTTGCAGTGCTGTGCAGCTCCGCCCGAGCCACTCAGCCAATCCAGAGTCCAGCTGGGATCAGCTGATCGGCCTGATCAGCTGATTTCCGTTCTGCTGGTATAAATGTCCTGTCGCCTGGCGCGCGCACGCGTAGCTCTTCATCTGTGTGCACTAGAAGGTCCAGACAAACCAGACACATGTCGCTGTGCTGAAACCGCCGGCCTGAACGCGGAGACAGCCGCCCTGCAGCCAGACCGCGCGGCGGCATCTCCGCTATTCATTACAGAAGTGCTCCAAAATCTCCTGATAGCTAGCTGCATTGACCCTGCCCTTGATAAAACACAGTGGACCAACACCAGCAGCTGACATGGCATCCCAGACCATCACTGACTGTGGATTTTTGACACTGGACTTCAGGCATTTTGGCATTTCCCTCTCCCCAGTCTTCCTCCAGACTCTGGCTCCTTGATTTCTGAATGACATGTAAAAGTTGCTTTCATCCGCAAAAAAGTACTTTGGACCACTGAGCAACAGTCCATTGCTGCTTCTCTGTAGCCCAGGTCAGGCGCCTCTGCCGGTGTTTCTGGTTCAAAAGTGGGTTCATGCTTCCATCTGCTGAAAAGCTTTATGGAGATGAAGATTTCATTTTTCAGCATGACCTGGCACCTGCTCACACTGCCAAAACCACTGGTAAATGGTTTACTGACCATGGTATTACTGTGCTCAATTGGCCTGCCAACTCTCCTGACCTGAACCCTATAGAGAATCTGTGGGATATTGTGAAGAGAGAGTTGAGAGACGCAAGACCCAACACTCTGGATGAGCTTAAGGCCGCTTTCGAAGCATCCTGGGCCTCCATAACACCTGAGCAGTGCCACAGGCTGATTGCCTCCATGCCACGCCGCATTGAAACAGTCATTTCTGCAAAAGGATTCCCGACCAAGTATTGAGTGCATAACTGAACATAATTATTTGAAGGTTGACTTTTTTTGTTTTAAAAACACTTTTCTTTAATTGGTTGGATGAAATATGCTAATTTTTTGAGATAGGAATTTTGGGTTTTCATGAGCTGTATGCCAAAATCATCAATATTAAAACAATAAAAGGCTTGAACTACTTCAGTTGTGTGTAATGAATCTAAAATATATGAAAGTCCAATGTTTATCAGTACATTACAGAAAATAATGAACTTTATCACAATATGCTATTTTTTGAGAAGATCCTGTATATGTGTAGAGTGCCTCAGTGCCAGCATGGTGTTGTGGTGTGGGGATGGGCAGTTACGTGGAGAGAGTTCAGAAGGTTGACAGCCGAGGGAAAGAAACTGTTTTTATGCCTTGAGGTCTTGGTGAAGATGGACTGGAACCGGAGTCTCCGGCTCGAGGGGAGCTGACTAAAGAAGCGATGGCCTGGGTGTGAGGGGTCGTTGGTGATCTTTAATGCTCTGGAGTACAGCCTGGAATGGTAAAGTAGGTCCAGAGAGGGAAGGGATCTACCGACAGTGGCGGCTCCAGGAATTTTTTTTAGGGGGTGCTATGCAGGTGCTGGACCAATTTTCAGGCGGAGCTGACGGCGCGGCAAAAAATGGGTGTGGCCACGACCTGCGGTGCGCGAAGCGCGCCGCTGTGAAAAAATGGGCGTGGTCATGACCAGATGAGGGCGGGGATAACTGTAATTTAAAGTGAACCCAGGGTGAGAGTGATATGGTGGCTGCCATATTTATTTCCTTTTAAACAATTCTAGTTGCCTGGCAGCCCTGCTGATCTATTGGCTACAGTAGTGAACTGAATTACACCAGAAACAAGCATGCAGCTAATCTTGTCAGTTCTGACAATATTGTCAGAAACCCCTGACCTGCTGCATGCTTGTTCAGGGTCTATGGTTGAAAGAATTAGAGGCAGAGGACCAACACGGCAGCCAGGCAGCTGGTATTACTTAAAAGGAGATAAATATGGCACCCTCAATATTATTCTCACCTTGGGTTCCCTTTAAAAGTGCAATGCAAAGACAGAGGGCCCAAGTTTTGGTGACCCTTTCCCCAGAAAATTCACATAATTGTGCAGGTTTTCTCAAGAAAATACACGTAATGTGAGCGGATTTGAACAAAAAACACGTTCAATGACCCCAATATGCACAATCGTTATCAGATATGACCCCAATATGCACAATCGTTATCAGATCTGACCCCAATATGCACAATCCTTATCAGATCTGACCCCAATATGCACAATTATTATCAGATCTGACCCCAATATGCACAATCCTTATCAGATCTGACCACAATCAGCAGCACCACCTGAAAAAGAAAAGAAAAACCCATTTACTCACCTAGTCAGAAGACCTCCTGTTACGACCTCCTCCTCTTCTGACTTCCTTGTGGCGCGCAGCTCAGCTCCCACGATCCTCTTCTTTCCTGCAGCAGCCTGCATCCGGCGAGCAGGGCTACGGGAAAATGGCCGCCCGAAGCCCTGCACTGCAGACTCCAAGTCTGCAGAGCAGGACTTTGGGCGGCCATCTTACCGAATCCCTGCCTGCTGCTCCGGGCTGCTGCTGTGAACTGACTCAGCGTCTCTTAGACGCCTAAAGTCAGTTCACACCAGGGGGTGCTTTGGGGGTGCTTGGACAAATTTAGGGGGTGCTTGAGCACCCCCAAGCACCCCTCTGGCGCCGCCACTGTCTACCGATGATCCTCTCCACTGATCTGATGACCCTCTGCAGCTTTAGTCTGTCGCTGGCAGAGGAGCTGGCGTACCAAACCAGGATGGAAGAGCATAGGACAGATTCAATTGTAGCGGAGTAGAAGTTTGTCAGAAGTTTTTGGGCCATACCAAACTTTTTTAGTTGGCGGAGAAAGAAAAGTCTCTGTTGGGCTTTCCTCTGTGTGGAGGCAGTGTTGGCTGTCCACTTCAGGTCATTAGAGATGGTTGTGCCCAGAAGGCGGACGCTGGGGACTCTTTGGAGGCGCATCTCCTAAAATCAACAATCATCTCCACAGTTTTCGCTGTGTTTAGGACCAATCTGTTTTCCCTGCACCAGTGACAGACACCTTCAACCTGGTGGCAGTTCTCATCATTATTGGTGATGAGACCGACAATGGTCATGTCGTCAGCGAATTTGATAACTTTTACAGAGTCTGACGTGGATTTGCAGTTGTTCGTATACAGAGAGAACAGAAACGGCGACAGGACGCAGCCTTGTGGGGCTCCTGTGTTAGTGATCCTGGGTTGTGAGGAGATAGTGCCCTAACAACCTGGGACCTGTTGGTGAGGAAGTCCGTGATCCACAGGCGTAGGGTGGGGTGGACTCCTATTGCGGCAAGATTGTCTTGCAGTATTTTGGGGCTGATGGTATTGAATGCTGAGCTGAAGTCCAGTAGGAGGATCCTGGCGTAGGAGTCTGGTCTGTCCAGGTGATCATAGACGAGCTCCAAGCAGATGTTAATGGCATCATCAGTGGACCTGTTTGCTCTGTACGCGAACTGGTGTAGATCTAGCAGTCCCTCCATGGAGTGCTTAAGGAGGGGGAGCACCATGCTTTCAAAAGCTTTCATGATCACGGATGTAAGTGCCACGGGCCTGAAGTTGTTGAGGTCAAGGGTTACCTGCTTTTTGGGGACAGGGATAATGGTGGACCTCTTCAAGCATGCGGGTACTTTGCCTCCCTGGAGGGACCTCGTGAAGATGGAAGAGAGGGTGGAAGCAAGCTGACGAGCGCAAGTTTTCAGGCAGGCTGGTGACACTCCGTCCGAACCAGAGTCTTTCCTAGCATTTAGCCTTAGCAAGTGTTTCAGTACATCCGCCTCCCTCACTGACGGTGGGGGCGGATTCGGGCCCAGGGTGTCAATGTCAGAGGATTGTGCAGGCGGCTGTGGGAGTCCTGCAGGTGTTGGCGGGTTCTCGAATCTGCAGTAGAAGTCGCTGAGACTCTCTGCCAGCTCAGTGCTGGGTGTAGCATGCTGAGGGGGAGGCTTGTAGTTGGTGGCAGCCTTAAGCCCTTTCCACACAGCTTGTGAGTCATTTGAGGAGAGGTTCTGTTCCAGCTTTTCCGCATAGCACTTCTTTGCGAACCTCAGTTCCCTGTTTAGGTCGTTTCTTGCCCTCTTGTAGTCCTCCTGGTTGCCAGACTTGTGTGAAGCTTCTTTGCTGCGTCGCAGTTGTCGAAGTCTTTTTGAGAACCACGGTTTATCGTTTGGATATAGTTTGAAGGATTTTGTAGAGATGCAGGAGTTCTCGCAGAAGCCAATGTACGAGGATACATTGTCTGCCCACGCGTCCAGGTTAGGCGATTCCATAGCCTTCCAGTCTGTGCAGTCAAAACAGGCCTGGAGTTGTAGTTTAGCCTCACTTGACCACACTTTGAAGGATTTGGTGACAGGTTTTGAGGTTTCCAGGCGCCTTTTGTAAGTCGGTATCAGGTGGATGATGCAGTGGTCAGATGACCCTAGTGCTGCCCACAGTGTCGCTTTGTATGCATCTTTTAGGACCGTGTAGCAATGATCGAGGGTGTTGGCATTCCTGGTGGGGCAGGTGATATGCTGATGGAAGCGGGGCAGCTCAATACGGAGGTTGGCCTTGTTGAAATCCCCCAAGATAATGAACATCGAGTCCGGGAGGGCCGTCTCCCACTGCATGATGGTATCACTGAGATCACGCAGGGCAGCATTTACCTCTGCATCAGAAGGGATATACACACCACGGTATGAGTCACGAGCGGTGACGAAACGCGTAGGGTGGATCCAAAGGACGTCCAGAAAGTGCACACTACCACGGAGCAAGCGGCAAATAGACGGGCGAGAGAGACGCGGCCACCGACGAGGCTATCCGGAGAGGCATGGAGGGGAGCCCGTTAAACTCTGAGCGCTGTTACTCTGCACCAACTTGTAAGTGCATTTTTTTTTAAAAAAAAGGTTATTTTATCATACGGAATTACGCTATGTGAGGTTTTGTCCCTCTTCTCTGAGCCAACTGCATATAGGAACAGCAGCATCTGGGCAAGCATCTGAGCCAACTGCATATAGGAACAGCAGCATCTGGGCAAATACAGGAGGAAGAACTTTTGGATAACTGCCACCTTGCAGGAGGAAACTGGACATCAATGAGCGATCTTTGACCAATCTTGCAGTGGTCAAACAGGTGGGGTGAGTGCAACTCCTATGGGAGTGAATTGCTATAATCTAGAAGCAGAGCGCTGTCTATTTATAATTCAAGTTTAGCAGCTACTGAACCCCTGGAAGATCTGATGGCCACCTTGAAACCCTATCAGCAGGATGTTCCTGAAGGCAAACCTGACGCTCTTCTGTTTGTTCCCCTGCATTTGCGTTATCAAGTATTGCAGTTGTTTCATTGCCATAAAAATGTGGGACATCCTGGCATAACCAGGACCCAAGAGTTGTTATCTCGATCTGTATGGTGGCCTTCATTGGGAACTGACTGTAGAGAGTTTGTGTTGTCTTGTACCATATGTGCTTGAAATAAGCCCTCCAGACAAGCTCCTGCTGGGACTCTTCAATCACTGCCAGTACCCGAGGAACCATCTTTCCATGGATTTTGTGGGTGAACTCCCTCCCTCTGAAGGGAAGACTGTCATATGGGTGGTAGTTGACCGCTTTAGTAAAATGGCTCATTTCATAACATTAAAAGGACTCCTGTCTGCTCAGGAACTGGCTGACCTGTTTGTCACTCACATTTTCCGTCTGCATGGTATCCCAGAAAATGTGGTTTCGGACAGGGGAGTTCAATTCGTGTCTAGGTTTTGGCGAGCATTCTGCCAACACATGGGACTGACCTTGTCCTTTTCCTCAGGTTATCACCCGCAGACTAATGGGCAAACTGAGAGGGTAAATCAGTCTCTCGAACAGTTCCTCCGTTGCTATGTGGCAGATGCTCAACATGAGTGGGCAAGATTCCTTCCGTTCATGTAATTTGCTCATAATAATCTCAAAAATGCTTCCTCAGGCTTTTCACCTTTTCAGGTGGTTACTGGTAGGTCACCTAAATTCTCTCCTTTGCCAGTGATTGCTTCTCCCTTTCCTGCATTGGAAGGATGGCAGGAGTCTCTCAAAAGAAATTGGGCCCTAGTGAAAGTTCATTTGAAGAGAGCTTTTGAGGGCAAAAAAAGACAAGCCGACAAAAAGCTTTCTCTTGAGTGGAAGTTTGCACCTGGGGATATGGTGTGGGTCTCCACTCGTCATATTGCTTTGAGACAACCGTCAGCTGAATTGGGTCCGAGATATATTGGTCCATACCCTATTTCCCAAAAGATTAATGATGTTACATATAGAGTTGACCTTCCTTTTAGTATGAGAGGTGTGAGGTCTTTCCATGTTTCATTGTTGAAGCCTGCAGTGCATGTGGATTCCTCCCTGACCCCCCCTGTTGTGATTGATGGAGAGCCTGAATATGAGATTGAGGAAATTCTGGATTCTCGCAGGTTACGGAACTCTGCAGTATCTGGTTCACTGGAGAGGATATGGTCCTGAGGAGAGATCATGGGTGCCCGCACATCATCTTCATGCTGAGGAGTTAAAACATTCTTCACATCCTGAGAAACCATCAGGGGCGTGTCCAGAGGCCACGCCTCAAGGGGGTGGTGGGTAATGTTAAGGAGAGCGGTCTTACCTCCGCTGCGGACTGCAGCGCGAGCACCGCTTCCGCGTCTGACGTCACCGCGGCGGTTGCTGCGTCCTCTCAGACATCTCGCACAGCCTCTGGAAGGACAGGCCTCTCCTCTGCACATCAGATTAGGTCAGCACGCTCGTGGGCGGGGCAGCAGGACCTTTATAGCTTGAGGAGACGGGTCAGCTGATCTTGCAGTCAGCTGACTTCGACCTGTCAATCACACGCTGCTGATTGGTTCAGCCCTCTGGGCGGGCGACTTGAATTTGCTTTCTGTATTTAAGCTTGCAGATGTCATTTGCTCATTGTCTGTCGTTGCGAATTCTTCACAGTGCTAGCGCTCAGACCTTAGTCAGATCCTTGTGTGCTTTGATCCGGCAGGACCCCGGGATTTCACACTAGATTAGGATATTATTATTATTATCATTATTGTAAATTATATTATATTACTGACCTTTTGCCTGTTTGACCTTTTGCCTGAACTTCTGACTACTCTTTGCCTTACAAATCTGTACCTTCACCAATCTGATCTGTTACCGATCTCTGCCTGTCTATAGACTCTTATTTTGCCTCACGACTCTGTTCCTTAGCCAATCTGATTTTGCTGCCGACCTCTGCCTGTCTATAGACTTTGATACTTGCCTCACGATTCTGTACTGCTGCCTGACCGACCCATTACCGACCTCACTTGTTTGACCTCTCTCTCTGTTTAGTGATAGCCCCAGCCACCAAGGGCTATCACTTTAGGAGTACTCCTGATTTTACTGTGCACCAATTCACATGTGATCACACTCTAAATAAAGTACTGACTATTGTATTGCTAGTGCTACCACTGATCGTTACACGTATGATCATGTATTTTGTACAATTTGCCTTGTATAACTTTGTTCTATGTTGTATAACCTTGTTATGTCTGTCATCCTTGTATCGTATATATTTATTGTCCAGCGCTGCGTAATATGTTGGCACTTATAAATACAATAAATAATAATAATGGTAGTAGCAGAAGGTGGACTCGCCATGTCCCCAGCAGGACGCTTCAGGCGAACGCCTGTAGTGTCTGGTGGATGAAATGTCCATGAGGATTTCCAATGTATAAGTAACTTCTTTGAAACAAGGTTTGATTTCTGAATAAAAAATTTCCTACACTTAGCACGTGATAAGGGATTCAAGAGTCAGAAAAAAGTGTTAGTTTTATTATGTGGGACATCAGGTTGTTGTGGGTTTCTTTAGGTGTTGGATTTGGGTGGGTGCGTTTGGTTTAAGCAAATGTCAAAAATAGTGGAAGAAACTATGACTGCAGTAAGGAATGGATCTATATGCTATATTAAAAATAAATGAGAGTGTTAAGATTGTTTAAAAATTAATTTAATGTTATATTAATGGAATTGTGGGAAAATATGAATACTTTTTCTTTAACATAGGCTCTCAGCTATTTTATAGTATAAAACAGAGACCCATCCATCAATGCTGCCGCCGTGCCTCCTACTATCCCGTTTTTAATAAAGGTCTGTTTGCACCTATCACACCCACTTATTTCATCAACTATAGAACAATCAAAACATCTCAATGTCCCACATTATAGATCTAACATTGTTGAAAAAAAAATGTACATGTGCTTAGTGTGTGAAAATATTTAATTTAGAAAACAAACTTTGTTTGAAATAGCGATTACACTCGTGAAATACTTTCTATGCTCTTATTTTGAGAAATGTGTTTATCATATGTTACTGCTTGTTAACCATGAGAAATCTCATACTGATCATATGAAGGCTTATTAGTAGTATTATGATATCGCACGAATGTGACAAGTTTTGATTGAACAGAAAATTCTGATGATAAAGTAATATAGATCTAACTCAAGGTTAAAATACTCAGACAGATTTAATTAATCTACAGCCACTTTGATTTTCTTTTAAAAAAGACAGTGTACTGTTTAAAACCAATATTAAGGCCTTGTTCACATTGCGTTTGGCTCGCGTGTCCATCCGCATCGGGCCTTTTTTTGAGGCATCTTTATTTTTTCCGATTCCCGGCGCTTGGGTGGGCGATTCGTTTTTGTGCTTAGTGGTTTTCTAAGTGTTTTTTCTGGGCGGTTTTGTAATTCACTCCCTGACGCAAGTCAGGAAGTGAACTCTTTGACCCCTAAAAGAATAAATACAATGTATTTATTCTTAAAAGCATGAATGCAATTGCTACACAAAGCGATTTTGTGAGCGTTTTACATTTCTCCTATACTTTCCATTGAGGCGGAATCGCCTCAAAAATGGTACATGCACCGCTTTACTGAATGGACAGCGCACGACCCGCGCTGATATGAACCTTCTCATGGACATTCATTGTCCACGCGGTCGGGGGCCATTTTTAAAAACCGCACGTGGGTGAAAAAAAGCCGAAAACGCCTTCAGTGTGAACAAGCCCTGAAGATTTCAGAAGTTCACTCTGCCATTAAAGTCAATGGGGCTGTTGGTTTGTGAATGTTTGCGGCAACATTTACAGGCGCATTTGTGAGCGCAAAATTGGGATGTTTGGACATCCCTAACTGTAAGCAATGATGAGGGTGGTGATGTACATGTAAGCAAGAAAAGGAAAACCATTTATCGCTGTCCTAGTATAGGTATGACAGTTTAGGTAAACCAGTAATCGTGTCCCAGTATAGGTAAGCCAGTTTAAGTAAGCCAATTATCAATGTCGCAGTATAGGTAAGCCAGTATAAGTAAACCAGTAATCTGTTTCCCTGTATAGGTAAGCCAGTTATCGGTATCCCAGTATAGATCAAAGAGTATAGGTAAGTCAGTTATCCGTGTCCCAGTATAGTTAAAACAGTATAGGTAAAGCAGTTATTAATTTCCAAGTATATGTAAGCAAGAAAAGGATAACCATTTATCGGTGTCCCAGTTTAGGTAAGCCAGTTATCGGATGTCACAGTACAGATGAGCCAGTATAGGTATATAGTACAGTATAGATCTTCTTTAATGCTGGAGTTTGCCTACTCTTTAGAATATTGAACACCAACGTATAAACGCTACATTCTGGCACTATAAAGTGTTAACTACCTTGTTGAAATGTATAAAAAAAAAAATAACTTTTAGAGTGTTGTTTGTATTAAAGGGAAGGTTCAGGGACTATGAAAAAAAAATAAAAATCCTCATCCACTTACCTGGGGCTTCCTCCAGCCTGTGGCAGTCAGGAGGTGCCCTCGGCGCTGACGGTAGTTCTGAGCCTGCGCAGTACAGCCCGGAGGACGTCCGATGATGTCAGCGTGCCGCTGTGAAACGCAAAATGGAGCGCAGAAGAAGCCCGACCTGGCCGCCGGCCTGGCCAGGTCAGGTCGGCCACCGGAGACCACCAGGAGCCTGCGGAGCGGCACCGAGGGCACCTCCTGCCTGCCACGGGCTGGAGGAAGCCCCAGGTAAGTGGATGAGGATTTTTATTTTTTTTTCATAGTCCCTGAACCTTCCCTTTAATTCCTTTTTTTTTAACTCTCAACTTTTTTGAACAGTTAGGTACAGTACATGAATAAACAGCATATAAGTATAGACAGTTATACAAGAACTGAGCGTACTTTGTGTATAATGACAAAATAAGGGAAAGGTTGGGAGTCCATGTTTCCCTTCTAATGGTAAGGTAAAGATACATTTCCATTTTAGCAAGAACAAACAAATAACAAGGTCAAGATTGAGAGGGATAACGCATATCTTAAGAAATGATAGAAGGGGAGAGGTCAGATTGTGACCATGTAAACTGAGAGATTGGAGCCGTATTTGGATTAAATCCAGGGGTCCCAGATATCGAAGAAAGAACCCATGTCCTCCTCAGTAAGACCTTTTAGGTACTCATTTGAACATACAGTATGTTGGACAGCCTTAATAAGACTTGATCCCGATTTAGAGTTGGGGATAACCAGCAGTGGGCTATATGTATTCTGCAAGCTGTGCTTATTTTAGTGTACAGGGAGTTTTCTAATTTGGTAAGATTGTCTATCTTTAAATTCAATAAATTATATAATGGGAGGGGGTAATAATTTTCCCACAGACTTCTTTAAACAGCTGAGAAGCTAAAGACCAAATTTCTGCGACTTTGGGGCAAGTCCACCAGTTATGGTAGAAAGAGCCATCATCCTGACAACCCCTGAAACATTTTCTGGAGTATTTGTTGGAGAAGTGGTTAAGTTTAGTAGGCATAAGGCAGGTTCTGAAGAGGACCTTTATAAAGATCTCTATTAGAGAAATGTTACTGGAGCATTTAAAGGAGTTTCTCCAGATCTGGGATCATACTTCTGAGGGAATTTGTGTGCCCAGGTCGAGTTCCCAAGATTTCTGGTATTGACATTTCTCTATATCGTTTGTGGATGTTAATGTTCTATAGATTACAGAGATTATTTTAAGGACTTCTCCTTTCTTAATTTAGTTTCTAACTCTGTCTGTTTAGGGAATCCCAGTTGGGATCTACAAGTTTGGTAGAAGTGGTGAATTTAAAGATATATGCAGTGGGTTGCAAAAGTATTCTGCCCCCTTGAAGTTTCCCACATTTTGTCACATTACTGCCACAAACATGCATCAGATTTATTGGAATTCCATGTGAAAGACCAATACAAAGTGGTGTACATGTGAGAAGTGGATCGAAAATCATACATCATTCAAACATTTTGTACAAATAAATAACTGCAAAGTGGGGTGTGCGTAAGTATTCGGCCCCCTGAGTCAATACTTTGTAGAACCACCTTTTGCTGCAATTACAGCTGCCAGTCTTTTAGGGTATGTCTCTACCAGCTTTGCACATCTAGAGACTGAAATCCTTGCACATTCTTCTTTGCAAAACCGCTCCAGCTCAGTCAGATTACATGGACAGCGTTTGTGAACAGCAGTTTTCAGATCTTGCCACAGATTCTCGATTGGATTTAGATCTGGACTTTGACTGGGCCATTCTAACACATAGATATGTTTTGTTTTAAACCATTTCATTGTTGCCCTGGCTTTATGTTTAGGGTCATTGTCCTGCTGGAAGGTGAACCTCCGCCCCAGTCTCAAGTCTTTTGCAGTCTCCAAGAGGTTTTCTTCCTAGTTTGCCCTGTATTTGGCTCCATCCATCTTCCCATCAACTCTGACCAGCTTCCCTGTCCCTGCTGAAGAGATGCACCCCCCGAGCATGATGCTGCCACCACCATATTTGACAGTGGGGATGGTGTGTTCAGAGTGATGTGCAGTGTTAGTTTTCCGCCACAATTAGCGTTTTGCATTTTGGCCAAAAAGTTCCATTTTGGTCTCATCTGACCAGAGCACCTTCTTCCACATGGGCTGTTGATCTCTGCAGCTGTTGATCTCTGCAGCTCGTCCAGAGTCACCATGGGCCTCTTGACTGCATTTCTGATCAGCGCTCTCCTTGTTCGGCCTGTGAGTTTAGGTGGATGGCCTTGTCTTGGTAGGTTTACAGTTGTGCCATACGCCTTCCATTTCTGAATGATCGCTTGAACAGTGCTCCGTGGGATGTTTAAGGCTTTGTAAATCTTTTTGTAGCCTAAGCCTGCTTTAAATTTCTCAATAACTTTATCCCTGACCTGTCTTGTGTGTTCTTTGGACTTCACGGTGTTGTTGCTCCCAATATTCTCTTAGACAACCTCTGAGGCCCTCACAGAGCAGCTGTATTTGTACTGACATTAGATTACACACAGGTGCACTCTATTTAGTCATTAGCACTCATCAGGCAATGTCTATAGGCAACTGACTGCACTCAGATCAAAGGGGGCCGAATAATTATGCACACACCACTTTGCAGTTATTTATTTGTAAAAAAAATTTGGAATCATGTATGATTTTCGTTCCACTTCTCATGTGTACACCACTTTGTGTTGGTCTTTCATGTGGAATTCCAATAAAATTGATTCATGTTTGTGGCAGTAATATGACAAAATGTGGAAAACTTCAAGGGGGCCGAATACTTTTGCAACCCACTGTATATAGTACTCCCTTGGGGGTATATTGTGTTCCAGTTGCAATTCTTCATAGGATAACAATTTGTCATCTATACATATACCTGAGAGTTTTTTCTACCATCCTACAAGTTCCTAAACCTGTTCTAATGTGCTCTGGCTTACTGCAGCACTTTCTACTATCACTGTCTCTGTAATAAATCAATGTATCTTTCCCCTGTCAGACTTGTCGCCCTGTGTCTGTAAGGCTGCCAACTCTCCCGTGCTGGTCTGTTTATGCACACCCCTTTCCAGGCCCCTCTGCACACTGCAGTGTGTGTGTTATTTACATAAGCCAGCAGCGTCTCTGCTATCTTATCAGTGATAGAAGAGAGCTGGATAAAAATCTACCTCTGTAATCCCCCATACTCACGGGGCAACATTCTGGCCTGTCGCTAGCACACGGGAGCGTGTGCGCGACAGGCCGGCGACAGCTCGTCGCCAGGTCCCTCCGCATACACACGGCGGAGGGACCTGGTAACTAATGCGGCGGAAGCTGTCGCTGTTGTTCCTCCCCACGCCGGAAGTTGAAGGTATTCCCTGGTTGTTGCTGTCGCTAGTCCGCATACCCACGCGGACTAGCGACAGTTGCGGCGGAGTTGCGGCGGCAACTGTCGCCAGGCGATTGACCGCGCCAATCGCCTGGCGACAGCAGCGACGGTTCGGGGTGCGCGCCCGTGCACAATTGTAGCCCGTGAGTATGGGCCATTAGGCTGTGAAAGGCGCTGGGCTGACACATACTGAGGAATTACAGACAGGAAGAAACGATCAGCCTCACAGCTTGTCACTAGTATTCAGTGGGTGAGAGCTGCAGGGGACAGAAGGTAAACACACAAGTGATCTCTTGAGATTCAAAAGGAAGGCTGTATACAGCCTGCTTGTGTATGGATGCATTTTCTATGTGTGGACATACTGTACATCAACCTACTTCCTGTTTTGGTGGCCATTTTGTTTGTTTATAAACAAACTTTTTAAAACTGTTTTTGACTACTTTTAATGCGGCGGGGAGTGGCGAAATTGTGACAGAGGGTAATAGGAAATGTCCCCTAACACACTGGTATGTTTACTTTTGTGCGATTTTAACAATACAGATTCTCTTTAAGATTGAGAGATAATTGGATACCTAAGTATTTTAGCGCATACTCTTTCCATATAAAATTGAAATTGCTCTGTAGTAGAGCTGTGGATGAGAGATCATGTTGGATTAATAAGGCTTCTGTTTTGTCTGGGTTAGCGTCCTGAGGCAAGGACGAAAGCTTTAAGAGTTTCTAATATGTTGGGGAGAGATATGTGGGGGTTCTGTAGCCTCCCTGGCGGTAAGCCCGACCTGAGCTCGGGCTGGAAGTGATGAGCTGTGAGTGGTAAGCCCTTGCTCAGGTCGGGCTGAGGAATTCCCTGCTGCTTAAGAGTCCCGCGCGCGATCGCTGTAGCGCAGCGGGACTCCAGCATCTCCCCCGACTCTCCCCAGCCTGTCCTAGTCTTTTCCTGGCCGCCGGAAACCCCATAGCCCCGCTCTTCTTCCGGGGACCCGGTGGCCAATCAGAGCGGCGGTGCGGCATGACGTCACGGGGCGGGGACGGGACTTAAGTGCACAGTAACTCTACAGTGGCCCTGAAGAGTTGCACGGGGCTGAAGAAGTGAGGGGGAAAAAAATCAGGATCTGCATGTATTTTTTTTTAGTATATACAGGTATCTATATCGGTACTTATCCGTTAGCCGGGCGCATCCGGCAGGTGGCGACAAAACTCCACCAGAGTTACATCTTTCCCTACTATCCATGTCGGCCTGGAGGGGGAATAGTAATTATGTGTATGTATGTGTATATATATATGTATATATATATATATATATATATATATATACATACATATATATATACACACACACACACACATATGGGTACATGTATGTATATGCTTGGACATGCATGCATGTACATGCATGTAGATGCATGCATGAACATACATACATACATGTACATACATACATACACGTACATACATGCATGTATGTACGTTCATGTATGTACGTACGTACGTGTATGTATGTATGTATGTATACATGTATGTATGTATATATGTATGTATGTTTGTATGTACATATATATATAGTGAGCGTTTAGCCTCATTTGTCTCTAATTACAAGTTGTAATTTGATTTCTCCCCTGTGTCACCTGACTGCCATGGCAGAGATGGCAGAAAAGCTTATTTGAAAGCACAGGATGGTAACAATATAGCCATTTGGTTCCCAACTGCTTATGAGCTAAGCGCTTCTGCCGATTTTTGCCCTGATTTTGACTGCTTTCTACCTGCCGCCTGCACCAACCTCTGCCCTGATTTTGACTACCCTCTTATTTGTACATTTTCAAAATTTCTAAGGGTCTTCATAAACGTAATTAATTCACAAAATTTGTGTTCTAGTCTTTTATTTATATGCAGAATGTCTACCAGGCTTTTATTCTGTCATATTTTTGTAAATTATGACTTAAGAATTGGAGGCCGAAAATTCTAGAAAAACAATGTACCGCTTTTGACTCATAATTCCAGACAGAAATGCACCGCCAGGGAGGTTAACCGTTAAAAGGTTATCAGCAAAGGTACTGCATTTATACGTATGAATGCCTATTTTTGGTCCCTTAATATTTATGTTTAACTTGATGGCTTCCAATAGAGGTTCAAAAGCAAGAATGGCAGGTGATAGAGGGGGCACCCTTGCCTGGAACCCCTCTTTATATATATATATATATATATATATATATATATATATATATATATATATATATATATATATATATATATATATATATATATATATATTAAAACTGTTAGTTTCAAAATCTGCTGTTAGTATATTAGCCGACGGATTAGAATACAGGATGTTTAGAATTGTTATAAAAGGACCTATTATACTGTATCTACCTAGAACGAAGATAAAGCCGGCACCATCAATGGAATATTTTTAAATATTATGCTCTTTTATTGATTTTCATCATAGCAATCCGTCACATAAGGATGCGACGTTTCGGGGAGGTCCCCTTTATCAAGCAAGTGACAGAATGAAAATGAATCCTATTACATTACAATTTATATGGAAGCCACCATGTAACCTCCAATCGTTGGTCAGGAACATTAGGACCAATGGGAAGGCCCAATCTACCATGCGGACCTGATAGAAACCTTGTAGATAAGGACAGAGCCAATGAAAAACGGAGGCACTCACCTGCATGGAACCGCCCAGAGACGCCGCACACCGCCGTCTCCGCGTGCAACAGCCGCCATCTGTGGCCGAGGACCGCCCCACAAAGGCGGGCGGGACTCCCACATTGGTGCGAGGCCGGGGGAGCGCCACGTGACCAGCTACGTCAAACCAGTCACAAGCTGGGCCAAAGTGGAACGCGGAAGTGGCGCGTCGCATGCGAGGACGCATGTCCGCGTCAATCTGCAGCGTCCACGAGCCGGTGAATATGGATTCGCTCACCTTCTCATTTACATCGGATGAGACATCACGGGCTGTATCCTCTGTTAAACCTGGTGTCGCCTTCCTGGCAGCTACCGATGCACGCACACTACGCAAACAGATTGAACGCATGGAAAAGACACGAATTGCATATGAATTACATGCGGCAACACTGGGAGAATACTTGAGAGTGGGCCGGATCCCAAGAGGCATCAGATCACATGTAAGTCCGATCATGTTTCCAACTGATGCTACTTTCTGCCATACATGGTCTCTGATCTGGAATAAGGCTGCATTCGACTCTATGGTTCTTACCATCAATCGGATTCAGAGTGAATTACCTAAACTTAACATACAACTAGAGAACTTGATACAACAACTTCAAGAACTTGTTAAACAAGATGAATTTGATAAGATCCAGACAGAACTGGAGACCTTCCGTAAACCGGTTACCAATCAGATTGAGACAGTAAAACGGCACAAATTCCAACGTGATGCTACAGACTATAGCTCTGGATATGTCTATGTGTGGCAACAGCCATATAAGCGACCGGCACGACCGAAAAATCCCCCCAGACCACCCAAAGGGGGACCACGCCCAGTAAAACCGACAGAACCATTGCCCTCTGAAAGTGGCTCCTCTGATTTTTTGCCAGTCAGCACCCCAGAGGACACTACAGACGTGTCCAGTCAGGACGAAAGCGGCGTGGTGGACGCCACAGGAAGCATAAAGGAAAGGCTACGCCAGAAACAGAGGAACAAAAAGTAACATGTAACAATATTGTGGTTAACATCTCCACTTTTACATTGTCCGATTCTCAGACACGCGTTCTCAACAAGGGACTTTCGTTTGCCCCCACCCACTGGCCTGATCGCCTTCAACTTGACTTGGATCTCCAAAGGTTCTACAGAAACGTGAAATTGAAGTATTACTTTAGCCTACCTCGTTTTCCACTAACCTCTGATGACCATGATGAATCTGTGCTGACACTAAGGGACACCACATTGCGCTTAAAAAGTTCATTCAATCCACCATCTTGTCAAATTATTGATAACTTTATTAGCAATGTGTCTAAGGATATTGACACCTTATTTAGGGCAGGCAATCCTGGAACATATGTTCAACACAACCTCTCTACTGAGGAGCGACATGCATTGCGGGAACTGGAACTGAATGAATCTATTGTCATAAAACCCGCAGACAAGGGGGGAGCAGTGGTAGTGATGAATAAGGAAGATTACGTGTTAGAAGCGATGCGCCAATTAAGTGACTCCAATACCTACCAACCACTTCCCTGCGACCCCCTGTCTGATATACAAAAACGCATTTCAGATATCTTAGATAAGGCAGTCCACGACAGAATAATTGATGATAAATTAGTCAAGTTCCTTCAGATGGAATGTCCAAGAACACCAATATTATATTTGGTACCTAAAATCCATAAAAATCTACAACACCCCCCAGGCCGCCCTATTGTATCAGGGATAGACTCTGTTCTCTCACCGTTAGCAAAATATCTCGATTTCATACTTCGCCCATTCGTTGTAGCACAAAAATCATACTTGAGGGACACCTCTGTTTCTTGAGACTATTTCTTCCCTTAAAGATATTCCTGAGGGAAGTCTGCTGGTTACCATGGACGTTGAGAGCCTCTACACCTCCATCCCTCACGATGGGGGTGTGGAGGCTGTCCGTCACATGCTATTCATTGCATCTGATTTTTCTGACCCACAGATTCAGTTTCTGATTGATTTATTGTATGTTGTTTTGAAATTTAATTATTTTGTGTTTAATGACCGTTTTTATCTACAGGTACGAGGTACAGCCATGGGGTCGAATGTGGCCCCGTCCTACGCAAATATTTATATGAATGTATACGAGGAGAGCTTTGTGTACAGTAACCCTAACTTTCAAAGATATGCCAAAATTTGGCTCAGGTATATTGATGATATTTTTTGCGTATGGGCGGGGCCACGTTCGGCCCTGGATGATTTGGTTTCACAGTTACACCAACAATGTGAGGCTATCCGCCTCACTATACATTGCGATTCTGATAATGTTAACTTTTTGGATACACTGGTGAAGGTTGATAATGGAAGACTTTACACAGATCTTTATGTAAAACCCACAGATCGAAATGCTATTTTATCTTTTGACAGTTTCCATCCTAGAAACACAAGATGTGCCATACCTAAAAGCCAGTTCATGCGACTGGGCCGCATAGTGGAAGATGGGGACATATTGGAGTCCCGGTTGGACGAGATGTCTGAGAAATTTTTAGCACGACAGTATCCTGAAGAGGTAGTGGCTAGTGCACGCAAGGAAGCGAGAGCGACATCTGGTCGTCCTAAGGGGAGAAGGAGCATAGGTAATCGACTACCTTTTGTATCTCATTATAATGTATGGAGTAATTCCATTAATAGAATTCTTAAAAAGCATTGGAGTCCATTGTCTCGCTCATTCCCCTTAGTCTCTGAATTCCAAAGCCCACCATTATTTTCATACAAGCGAGCTCCCACTCTGCGTGACAGATTAGTACACGCCGAAATGAGGACCTTGGTTAGACCACCGGAAGGTCGCTCACGTAGGGGTACATTCCCCTGTCTTAACTGCGTGCACTGTCACTCTATAATTAGATCCCCTTATATAGTTCATCCACATACAGGTAAACAATTTCAAATCAAAGGCTGCTATAATTGTGATACTCAATATGTGGTGTACCTGCTTAAGTGTCCGTGTGGACTTATTTACGTAGGACAGACCACATCCAAATTTAAAATAAGACTATCTGCCCACAAATCAGCCATACGTAACAAACTTGTGGAACAAGCTGTTCCGTCACATTTTGTTAAATATGGACACAATGTTAATCAGCTTAGATGCCAAATTATTGAAGCTATCCCACCTATGAATAGAGGAGGAAGTAGAATTAAAAAATTACTATATAGGGAAGCCTACTGGATCAGGGCATTAGATTGCCTTGACCCCCGGGGCCTTAATAGAGAATTTGAATTATCACCTTTATTATGATGTGACCAACATGTATCTATATCTTTAAGACCTAGTTCTCAGGACCTAATAAGTTTGGGTCTAGCTGTTATTGTGGGTTTATTCATACTGACCTATGATCAAATTATGATGTTTATGATATAAGTAGAAATATGTATCTGCTTTTATACTATCCTTCTTACTTCTTTTTATTGCTATTTACTTTTTTCCCCTTGTCTAGCATGTCTAGCGCCTGGGATTTCGTACAGACACGGATTCGTAGCTTCTGCTGCCATGGTGATGCGGTTGGGGCGGCGCCGGCTGGGTCATGTGGACGCTGCAGATTGACGCGGACATGCGTCCTCGCATGCGACGCGCCACTTCCGCGTTCCACTTTGGCCCAGCTTGTGACTGGTTTGACGTAGCTGGTCACGTGGCGCTCCCCCGGCCTCGCACCAATGTGGGAGTCCCGCCCGCCTTTGTGGGGCGGTCCTCGGCCACAGATGGCGGCTGTTGCACGCGGAGACGGCGGTGTGCGGCGTCTCTGGGCGGTTCCATGCAGGTGAGTGCCTCCGTTTTTCATTGGCTCTGTCCTTATCTGCAAGGTTTCTATCAGGTCCGCATGGTAGATTGGGCCTTCCCATTGGTCCTAATGTTCCTGACCAACGATTGGAGGTTACATGGTGGCTTCCATATAAATTGTAATGTAATAGGATTCATTTTCATTCTGTCACTTGCTTGATAAAGGGGACCTCCCCGAAACGTCGCATCCTTATGTGACGGATTGCTATGATGAAAATCAATAAAAGAGCATAATATTTAAAAATATTCCATTGATGGTGCCGGCTTTATCTTCTATCTACGATATCCGCTTGGTACACGGACAGCCTAGGCACATCGATACTGAAGACAGGAAGGAGTGCCTCCTCTTCATTCACTACTATGTATCTACCTAGAACCTCGTATAGGTAAGACAGATTCAGAGAGTCAAAGGCCTTCTCTATATCTACTGCGAGCAATAGAGTAGAGAGGCGCTTCAACTGAGCATTGTATATGATATTGCATACCTTGCGTATGTTGTCAGGGCCTGACCCACCCACCTGGTCATTTTTAATTAGCTGTGAAAGATTCTCAGTTAGTCTTAGTGCTAAAATTTAGAGTTATATAAAGTTAGAATTTTGTAATCAACGTTGATTAAAGATATGGGCCTGTATTTTTTACATAGTGTGACATCTCTTCCTTCTTTGGGGATTACTGTGATTGTGGCTTTATTAGAATCTTTAGAAATCATATGGCCAGTTGAGGTAAACTAGAAGGTTTGGTGCTAAGATTTGTTGGAACTTTTTATAACATGGTGGAGTCAGTCTGCCAGCGCCTGGGGCTTTGAAGGGTTTGAGATTCTTGATTGAGGCAAAGGGGCCATTAACCCTCCTGGCGGTCTATTAAAAACCGCCAGCAGCGCAGCCGGTTTTTTGAATTTTTTTTTAAAATCATGTAGCGAGCCTAGGGCTCGCCACATGATAGCCGCTGTGCAGCGGTATCCCCCTACCCTCTTCGATCGCCTCCGGCGATCGGCGATCAGGAAATCCCGTTCAAAGAACCATGGCGATGGGGCGGGATGACGTCACCGACGTCATGGACGTTGTGACGTCTAAGGGAGTCCCGATCCACCCCTCAGCGCTGCCTGGCGCTGATAGGCCAGGCAGCGCATGGGGTCTAGGGGGGGGGGGCTCTGCGGCGCGGCGGATAGCGGCGAATCGGCGCGGGGCGGCAGCGATCGGTGTGCTCACGCAGCTAGCAAAGTGCTAGCTGCGTGCAGCAAAAAAAAATAATTATGCAAATCGGCCCAGCAGGGTCTGAGAAAACCTCCTGCGCGGCTTACCCCGGGGTTACCGCCAGGAAGGTTAAAGAGACACTGAAGCGGAAAAAAAAAATGATATAATTAATTGGTTGTGTACTATGAATAATTACTAGAAGATTAGCAGCAAAGAAAATATTCTCATATTTTTATTTTCAGGTATATAGTGTTTTTTTCTAACATTGCATCATTCTATAATATGTGCAGATTACACAACACTCAGCATTCAAAATGATTCTTTCAGAGCAGTCTGTGAACTAATGACCTCTCCTCTGGCAGAGAAAAAGAAAATTGTTCATTAACAGTTGAGATAATAAAAGTCAGAAGACAGCCCTCTCCACGACTTTGAAAGTAATGGATTTTTTGCATAGAGATAACAACTGGAGTTTCTTAACTCTTCCTGTACTGGAAACAATTAGGCTGATGTATCTGATCTTAATGTTTTATTTCTTAGCTGTATTACACATACAAATCATATCATAATTTTTTTTTCGCTTCAGTGTCTCTTTAAGTGACTTTAGTTGGGACATTGATATTTGTGGTAGAGAAACTTGATCTAAGAAGTTCCTTATCGATTCAGGTGTTGAGGATTTATTCTTTTTATAAAGATTGGAGTAATACTTCATGAATAATGGCGGCATAGTGGATAGCACTCTTGCCTTGCAATGCTGGGTTCCTGGTTCGAATCCCAGCCAGGTCAACATCTGCAAGGAGTATGTATGTTCTCCCTGTGTCTGTGTGGGTTTCCTCCGGGCACTCCGGTTTCCTCCCACATTCCAAAAACATACAGATAAGTTAATTGGCTTCCCCCAAAAAATTGTCCCTAGACTATGATACATGCACTGCATGATACATGCATAGACATATGACAATGGTAGGGACTAGATTGTGAGCCCCTCTGAGGGAGAGTTAGTGACAAGACAATATACTCTGTACAGCACTGCGTAATATGTCGGCGCTATATAAATACTTAAATAAATAAATAATTCTGCAATTGTGTCCGGGTTGTGGGTGATTACTCCCCTGGGGAGTTTGAGTGGGTTTAGGGTGGTAGCTTTGCGCTGGCCATTTAATCTATGGGCTAGATTTGTGTTGGCTAGGTAGAATTTTTTGCCATCTGAATAGGCTAGCTGATTTTTCAGTGAGGACCGCATCAAGTTTTTCTTCAGTGAGGACCGCATCTATGTTTTGTATTTGTCTCAGATTTGGTATAGCAGGCAAAGGGTGTATAACAGTACACCTGATTGGCTGACTAGCGTCTGTTGACCAGATATAGGCAGGAGATTGCTTTAGCTGGGAGTTAGCAATTGTGTTTGTTGCAGTTAGGATTCAGTTTAGAGGTGGTGGGGGTGAGTTCCCTGGAGGTGAGAGGTCCAGGACTTGCCCACACCTCCCTCTAGGTATCGCATGGTGGTTTGGGGGCCCCAGCTAGTGAGAGAGACCTGGGGCCACCGGCTGTCGTGCGGACCAATGTTTGTGATTTTAAATTTCTTTTTTGCAGCTTCCAGGATGCGGTTGACAGGTGAGTGGTTAGGGAGGGGACCGTGTGGGAGATGTGCCTACACGGGGCGTTGTAATGATCGGTGAGCACAGAGAGGATCTGATTACCGGTGATCTGCAGTATCACGGGGAATACAGATGTATACCAGATTATATGTGATCTGCAGTATCACCGATAATCCGATATACTAGCTAACCTCTGTTCACCTGAGTAGAGTGTAGTGTTTGGTGTAACAGTAACACAGAGGACTAAGCCTCAGTGCAGCAAGGAGTACTGCACAAATTCCTTCCGCAGACCTGAGCTCTCCAAGACGGGAGGGGTCAGACTGACAGCAGGAAGGCAGAACTGAAAGTGACACTCTGGAGGAGGTGTCACTGACAGGACGGGGAACCGCCTCCAACAGTGAGGTCGGTTCTCGAGGTCGGACAAGCCAGGTCGTACACACACGGACAGATAAGGTACAGGATCGTAAAGCAAAGGCGGAGTCAAGGTACAGGCAGGGTTCGGCAACAGGGTATCAGAAATATCGAGGTACAAGATCAGGAGGCAGAAACAGAGTCTAAGGACGAGCCGGGGTTCGGCAACAGAGTATCAGAAATATCGAGGTACAGGATCAACGTTTCAAGAGGATAGTCAGGCAGGCAAATAGGTCATAACAGATAATCACAATCAAACTAGTACTTTAGCTATCAAAAGAATCTAGCTAAGTGTAGGATTACAGCTCCAGCTGGTCCCGGCACACTTGCGGATCTGACTACGGATCTGGGTGCTTCCACATATGTGATCGCAACGCCAGACACAAAGCAAGTGAACAGCCCGCAGTATATGTGCACAGAGGCCTCTCCAGCACCTCCCTAAGTGCTGGACCAATCAGGGGAGGAACCAGGGTCAGCTGACCAACCTGGTCAGCTGACTCCCTTCTGGCTGGCATATCTGCTCTGCCTCAGCGCGCGCGCGCGCGTCACTCTTGAACCAGAGGGACTACGTGTCCCAGCCACACCAGCCCCGCTCTGCGGAACTTCCGCGGCGGGGCCACGTGCTCCACAATGGGGACAGCCGCCTCATGCTGGGAGGAGGCGGCTGCCTCCCCGTGTGTGTGGCCGCTGAGTGCGGAAAGAGCCGCCAGCCGCTGACTCATGGCGGCGGCTCTTCCGCGTTCTCACAGAACCCCCCCTACCCCGAGGAGTGGACTCCGGACAGCTCCTTTCAGGTTTTCCTGGATGTAAAGCATGAAATTCCCTCACTAACTCGTCCGCATGCATGCGTTTCCCAGGTACCCATTGCCTCTCTTCAATGCCATACCCTTTCCAATGTACCAGATACTGTGTAGAATTTTGTACTACCCAAGAATCTAAAATCTTCTCGACTTCATATTCCGGTTGATCATCAATTATTACAGGAGGAGGAGGAGTGAGACCCACATGAACTGCAGGTTTCAGTAGGGACACATGGAAAGACCTAACGCCACGCATGTTCGTGGGGAGATCAATGGCATATGTAACATTGTTGATCTTTTTTGTTACCCGGAATGGACCCACGAACCTGGGCCCCAACTTGGCTGAGGGCTGTCTCAAGGTCAAATGGCGGGTGGACACCCAGACCAAATCTCCTGGTTGAAACCTCCACTCTAACGAGCGTCTCTTGTCCGCTTGACCTTTCTGACTTTGAAATGCTTTCACTAGATTATCTTTTATGGTCCACCACATGTCCCTAAATGACCTCTGCCAGGCCTCCAAGGCTGGGAATGGATTGGACGCAATGGGCAACGGAGAGAATTTGGGTAATCTCCCGGTTACTATCTGAAAGGGACAGAAACCCGAGGAAGAACTCTTTAAGTTATTGTGCGCAAATTCTGCGTATGGTAAAAATTTGACCCAATCACTCTGCGCTTCAGCAACGTAACATCTTAAAAATTGCTCTAATGATTGGTTGACCCTCTCAGTTTGGCCATTTGTCTGTGGGTGGTAGCCCGATGAAAATGACAGTCCCATGCCCATTTGGTGACAGAATGCCCTCCAAAATTTTGAGACAAACTGGACTCCCCTATCGGATACTATGTCTTCTGGAATGCCATGCAGCTGGAAGATATGGGTGATGAATAGGTCGGCCAATTCCTGGGCCGAGGGAAGTCCTTTCAAGGGCACGAAATGGGCCATTTTACTAAAGCGGTCGACTACCACCCAGATGACCGACATGCCCTCCGACCTAGGAAGTTCCCCCACAAAATCCATGGACAAGTGGGTCCATGGTTCGCTCGGGGTGGGAAAGGCTGCAGAGTACCTACAGATGCCAGCCGGGAGGGCTTGCTTTTTGCGCACACTGCACATTCCCTGACAAACTCTTTGCAGTCAGCTGCTAGGGAAGGCCACCACGCACACCTGGCCACTAAATCCTGCGTTCTAGACGCCCCAGGATGTCCCGCATTCTTGTGTGAGTGGACCATCTCCAAGATCTGGAGACGGAAGGGCAACGGGATAAACAAAACCCCCTCAGGTTTCCCTTCCGGGACATCCTGCTGGAAAGGACCCAAAGTTTCCTTCCAGTTCTTCCAAGTCTCGGTAGCGGCTAACACCAATTTTCGTGGAACAATGGTCTCAGGAACAGAGGGCTGTGCTGTCTCTGGCTCGAAACACCTAGAGAGTGCATCCGCCTTGGTATTCTTACTACCTGGAGTGTATGTAATTAAGAATGTGAACCTCGAAAAGAATAACGACCATCGAGCCTGCCGAGTGCTTAACCTTTTAGCCCCCTCGATGTACTCGAGATTCTTGTGGTCGGTATAAACCGTGATCGTGTGCTCCGCTCCTTCCAGCCAATGACGCCACTCTTCGAACGCTAGTTTGATGGCTAGGAGCTCCCTATTGCCTATATTGTAGTTTCTCTCTGCTGGAGAGAACCTCCGGGAAAAATAGGCACACGGGTGTAATCTCCCCTGAAGACCTGAACGTTGAGACAGCACAGCCCCCACCCCAACCTCTGAGGCGTCTACTTCAACTATGAATGGGAGAGAAGTGTCCACGTGCCTCAATATGGGCGCTGAGCAGAACAACCCCTTTAAAGTAGCAAATGCCTGTGAGGCCCCGGGAGGCCAATGAGTGGTGTCTGCCCCTTTTTTAGTAAGACTGGTAAGGGGTGCAACTACTGTGGAGTACCCCTTAATAAACCTTCTATAGTAGTTAGCAAAACCCAAGAACCGTTGTAAAGACTTTAACCCCACCGGCTGCGGCCACTCCAAGACCGCAGAGACCTTGGCAGGGTCCATAGACAGGCCCGAGGTGGAGATTATATATCCCAGAAAAGCCACTGACGTAACCTCAAAAATGCACTTTTCCAGATAAGCATATAACAAATTCTGCCTCAGTTTGTTCAAGACCCATTTGACATGAGTTCTGTGATCAGAGAGGTTGTTAGAAAAGATAAGGATGTCGTCAAGATAAACTAAAACGAACTTCCCCAACACCTCCCTAAAGACCTCATTAATGAGTTCCTGGAAAACGGACGGGGCATTACATAACCCAAAGGGCATTACCAGGTACTCGTAATGCCCGTCCGGAGTATTGAAGGCTGTTTTCCATTCGTCGCCCTTTCTGATACGCACCAGATTGTATGCCCCTCGTAAATCTAGTTTCGAGAATATCCTAGCCTCCGTGACCTGTGTGAATAGGTCATCTATTAATGGCAGCGGGTATCGATTCCTCACAGTGATTTTATTAAGCCCCCGATAATCGATACATGGCCGTAAGCCCCCATCTTTTTTCTTAACAAAAAAGAAACCTGCGCCAGCGGGTGACCGGGACGGCCGAATGAAGCCCTTGGCCAAATTCTCACGGATATAATCCTGCATGGCCAATTTCTCGGGCCCCGACAAATTGTACAAATGGCCCCGGGGAGGTACACAACCTGACCGGAGATCGATGGGGCAGTCGAAAGGGCGATGTGGGGGCAGTTTGTCAGCTGCCTTGGGACAGAATACATAGGAATATTCGGAGTACTGGTCTGGCACACCTCCCACCTGAACACTGGTTTGCCCCAATGTCAACTTTCCCAAACACCGTCGGAAACAATGAGGTGACCAGGTAGTTAACTGACCCGTGGCCCAGTCTATTTGAGGTGAATGAGTTTGCAACCACGGCATGCCTAGGATAATAGTGGAGGTGGACATACGTAACACATAAAACCGTAACTGTTCCCCATGCAGTACCCCTATGGTGACTTTCACCTCCGGGGTCTGTGACAATGGGCGCTCCCGTTGCAGAGGGGAATCGTCCACTGCCGTGACCTGAATGGGGGGATTCACTGGAATGAGGGGAATACCCAACTCCTGAGCAAATTCAAGGTTCATAAAATTAGCCGCTGAGCCTGAATCGACAAACGCTTCAGTGGCTACTGATTTATTCTCCCATGTAATCGTACAGGGGAGAAGCAATTTTTTCTCTTTAAGGGGTGAAAATTGTGTGCCTAGGGTGTCACCCCCCACTACTCCTAGGCAAACTCGTTTCCCGACTTGTTAGGGCAATTTCGCACCCTATGTCCTGCCTCTGCACAGTACAGGCACAGTTGTTCTGTCATTCTCCGCCTCCGCTCCACCTGGGTCAGTTTTGAACGACCAATTTGCATTGGCTCGGGTGGAGGCAAGGCCGGAGAGGGTGAGACAGGCGGAGATGCCGTAACTGAGGATGCAGCAGAAGGTGCCGCATACGAAGTCACTCTGACACGGTGACTGCCCCTAGTCTGCCTCTGATGGCGTAGTCGACGATCGACTCGGATGGCCGATGATATGGCCTCATCGACTGTCTTGGGCTCGGGTAAGTTTAACATCAAGTCGGAGACCTCCTCCGACAACCCAGACAGGAAATAATCCATCAGAGCAAAGTTGTCAAATCTGGCGGTGACAGACCACCTACGAAACTCTGAATGTTCACTGGGTTATGAAGGGCACACCATCAGTAAAATCGGTTGGGTGCTTGACACTGAGATATAGGCATCTGTATCTCCAGATAAGACATTGGACAAATGTGTCAGCACACCAATAATTCCATAGTACACGCTCTTTTATTGAGCCATGCGTTCCCACAAGAGGAAAAAGCCGACAATAACAATTGTCGGCTTTTTCCTCTTGTGGGAACGCATGGCTCAATAAAAGAGCGTGTACTATGGAATTATTGGTGTGCTGACACATTTGTCCAACACCTACGAAACTCTGCCGCGTAATCCTCGACCGACCCTCTGCCTTGCCGCAAAAGTTTGAGCTTCCGCTCAGAGGTTGCCGCAAGGTCAGGGTCATCGTATATCACGGCCATAGCCTTAAAAAATTCCTCAACCGAGGTCAGAGCTGTATCTGTGGGAGGCAGATTGTATGCCCAGGTCTGGGAGTCACCGGTTAACAATGTTTTAATGAAAATGACCCGTTGGGTCTCAGTCCCCGATGATTGGGGTCTCAGTTCGAAATATGACAACACTCTACTCCTAAAATTCCAGAAGTCAGACTTGTGGCCGGAAAATTTATCAGGTACGGGCATACGTATGTCATCACTAGGAGGAGATCGCACCGAATCAATTGACGTCTGAAGGGTTTGCACTGAGCCTTTTAGGGCATCAATTAAGGCTTTGTGCTGGCCCAGTGCTTGATGGATATTATCCACCGAAGTGGCAAGCACGGTCAGAGGGTCAGCTCGGGCGTCCATCAGTTTATTGGTCTGGCGTTCTGTAACGATCGGTGAGCACAGAGAGGATCTGATTACCGGTGATCTGCAGTATCACGGGGAATACAGATGTATACCAGATTATATGTGATCTGCAGTATCACCGATAATCCGATATACTAGCTAACCTCTGTTCACTTGAGTAGAGTGTAGTGTTTGGTGTAACAGTAACACAGAGGACTAAGCCTCAGTGCAGCAAGGAGTACTGCACAGATTCCTTCCGCAGACCTGAGCTCTCCAAGACGTGAGGAGTCAGACTGACAACAGGAAGGCAGAACTGAAAGTGACACTCTGGAGGAGGTGTCACTGACAGGACGGGGAACCGCCTCCAACAGTGAGGTCGGTTCTCGAGGTCGGACAAGCCAGGTCGTACACACACGGACAGATAAGGTACAGGATCGTAAAGCAAAGGCGGAGTCAAGGTACAGGCAGGGTTCGGCAACAGGATATCAGAAATATCGAGGTACAAGATCAGGAGGCAGAAACAGAGTCTAAGGACGAGCCGGGGTTCGGCAACAGAGTATCAGAAATATCGAGGTACAGGATCAACGTTTCAAGAGGATAGTCAGGCAGGCAAATAGGTCATAACAGATAATCACAATCAAACTAGTACTTTAGCTATCAAAAGAATCTAGCTAAGTGTAGGATTACAGCTCCAGCTGGTCCCGGCACACTTGCGGATCTGACTACGGATCTGGGTGCTTCCACATATGTGATCGCAACGCCAGACACAAAGCAAGTGAACAGCCCGCAGTATATGTGCACAGAGGCCTCTCCAGCGCCTCCCTAAGTGCTGGACCAATCAGGAGAGGAACCAGGGTCAGCTGACCAACCTGGTCAGCTGACTCCCTTCTGGCTGGCATATCTGCTCTGCCTCAGTGCGCGCGCGTCACTCTTGAACCAGAGGGACTACGTGTCCCAGCCACACCAGCCCCGCTCTGCGGAACTTCCGCGGCGGGGCCATGCGCGCTAACCGCCGCGTCTGACGTGGCGGTTTCTCCGTGCTCCACAACGGGGACAGCCGCCTCATGCTGGGAGGAGGCGGCTGCCTCCCCGTGTGTGTGGCCGCTGAGCGCGGAAAGAGACGCCAGCCGCTGACTCATGGCGGCGGCTCTTCCGCGTTTTCTCACAGGCGTCCCTGTAAAACGATGCAATATACGATTGCATCCAACCGAAGCCTCCCACCTGAATGCTAATGTATGCAATTCCTGCTAGATTTGGTACAGCAGGCAAAGGGTGTATAACAGTACACCTGATTGGCTGACTAGCGTCTGCTGACCAGATATAGGCAGGAGATTGCTTTAGCTGGGAGTTAGCAATTGTGTTTGTTGCAGCTGTAAATGTAGCAGGTTCTAAAAATTCCCAGCTAGCTTTTATTGTGTTGTGATGCCCTCCTGTGTTCAACCCACGCACCACAGCACGTAATCATTATAAACATACAGCTTTAGCACAAAAATGCATTTTCTTAGGTATACATTGGACCCCATCTTAATAGAACAGGGGAAGCAAGGAGGAAGAGGAGGGAGTTCGTTGGGGAGGGAAAGAGGGGAGAGAGAAATAAGGGCATTACCATAGGATATCTTATTCGTGGATATAATTATACATCCCGAGCATCATCATATAAGTTGTAGATATGCAGTCACAATAAAAGATCAGACAGTGCAGTACATTATTAAGAAAACAGTAATTAGATAAACTTATGCCTCGTACGAGCAAAACAATTAGAGATAACAACTAGAACCTCATAAGTAGTTTAACATAACAATAATATGCTGTGCCTGCTTGCTGCCATGAATGATGTACATAAATTAGATCACGGATTAGTTGCGCATCTTCTTTAGATGGGTGCAAAAAGGTTGAAGTTCAGGCAGCAGGAGCTTATTGAAATAGGACCCTCTTGTCATCTGAGAAAAGTATAATTTCAAAAAGAATAGCTTCAAAATGAACAGGTCCGGGGGAAGTTCAAGCAAGCCGGAGCATAATCGCTAGCAGCAGCACAGTGTCTTATGCTCGGCGAGTAGTTCCTTTGTGACGGGAAAAGAAAGTAGCTGCTGGTGAAGAAGAGGGGAAAAAGTTCCAGCTTCTAACATTAGAAGGAGTAGGACAAAATGGCTCCGGAGGGAGAATAGATTAAAGTTCCCAGTTTTAAAACAGCAAACCAAAAAATATCTAACTGACTGGAAAAAAGAGCCCGTATACTGTGTAAACAAGAATAAACTTTCAAACATGTCAAAATTGCCGCTACTAGGTATAGGTAAACTAGTAGGGCATGTCACCTGAATCTTAGTGACAGTGGGGATTAAGGGCCCAGCAAGTAAGCAATTACAGGTAGTACTTATCTTGTTCAGGGGACATCTTAGAAGACTTGCAAGGACAATTCTCTGAGGGCCACTGATCTCCGTTTTTTCAGCCTTTGTTCCTTCGGGGTTCCAGAGGATATGAGAGGCAAGCTAGTAAGGCTTTTCTGTGACGAAGGCAGAGAGGATGTTTTGGTTGGAGAAGGTGGCGCTGGAGGAAGAGGGAGATCCAGGGCTTGGAAATGCTCTTGTAGCTCTTGTACCGAGATCGCAGTGAAGGAACGGTTGTTTATGGTAAAAGAAACCGAGAATAGGAACCTCCATCGATACTTCACTTGACGGTCCCGTAGTATCTGTAGGTAGGGATTCGTTTCTTTTCATCGAAGTAACGTGGCAAGGGACAGATCTCCATATATTTGATAGTTGTGGCCCTGGAACGAAAGTGTTTCAGCCGCTCTAGAAGCTTCCAGTACTTTTTCTTTCGTCTTATAATAGGAACTTCATCACTATATCTCTCGGGGGACCGTCGGCCTTCTAAGTTGAGAGAGCACGGTGTACACGGTTCAGCTCTAATCTCTCCACAGGTACATCTGGAACTAATTCCTGCAGAAGCGCTGTTACGGTTCCAGGGATATCTGTGATGGTTTCTGGCAGACCCCGAATATGCAGATTGCCCCTTCTTGATCTGTTCTCGCTATCTTCTGCCTGTCGTTTCAGATTAGTTATTTCTTCTTGTGGCTTAAGGACTTCCATGCGGTCTTCCAGGGATGATGTTCTTTGTGATAAGATTCAGATTTCTTTTAGTAAGTCATTACCCAGTTGCTTATTGGCGGCGGTAACTTCTTTTCGAATCATCGTGCTTAGTTTAGCCAGGAGATCTTGATTCACTCTAGGAGGAGAAGATCCGTCACTGTCAGAAAAGCTGCGGCTATCCTCAGATGCATAGCCATCCGCGCGGTCGTCCACCGTTATATCAGAGAGGGCAGAGCCATGTGAAGTGCGGGCCTTGTCCAAACGAGAAGAGGATTTGTTTGATTTCTGGCTCGAGCGGGACCTGTTTCCTGTCGCCATCATCACCAAGGTATGCACCAGGTATTCCTGCAGCTAAATCCACCGAGTAAGGTTGTGAAAACACAGTGTGCTTGGGACTGTTCCGAGGGAAAGCTCCGTGTGTGGCACAAGGGTGAGATCAGGTGGCCATCACCAACCCCGCGCGCATGGCATGCGCCTCTCGATCTGGAATTTATAAGGCCATAGCTATACGCTATAGCAGCACCCGTTAAAAACATAATTTTTTCTGGCATGTGTACATGCCTAATTTGTCTGACCTATGGTGCTTAAGTGTGGGTGGAAGAACAACAAAAGAAGGCACGTACATGATGTCAATTCCCCTTTGTGATTGTTACCTTGTCGTGGTGATGGGGCTTGCGTATCACAATAAAGCAATGACCTATATGAGTGTGTTGTGGCACACCCAAGAGGAGAAGGTCATTGCTTCATTGTGGACTGACCAAATATGATTGATTGGCTGGATACGTTTTGGCAAAACCTTTGGTCACCTCAGGTGATCATTCAATAAAGCTTACCGTAATAGTCTTACCTTCCTGCGGGTAGTCCCGCGAAGACTCCCGCTGCGTCTCCGGGGGTACTCGCTCATGTAATGGGACTCCTGCTCTGCCGTCCTCCAGTGGCATCCCCGGCACCCCTGCGGCGGTGGTTCAGCGCGGGCGCATGCGCGCCCACACGGACGCGCGCGGGGCAGAGCAGCCTTTATAGGCTGAAGAGGCGTGTCTGATGGGGTGTCAGCTGTGATGTCATCAGCTGACACCCTTTTGCAGGAGGTGCTGTTAATTCTGGGGGTGGGCTTTTGCTTCGCCTCTTGGGTACTTAAGGCCAGAGTGTTCACTTGCTCATTGGTCTTGATACTAATCAGTTCACTGGTTCTTGGCCCTTAGCAAGTGAGAATTTGTGAGAGCTACATTTCATATATTGCGCATCAGCGCGATATATATGTACTCTAGTCAGTCAGTATTATATATTTGTAATATTGTATATTGATCTGTGTACCGACCTTTGCCTGCCTTTTTTACCTCGAATCTGCCTAGCTCCTTTGTACTATTGCCATCTGATATCTGTGTATGACTCGGCCTGACTCTGACTTTGCTCCTGTTTAATCCTTCCAATACAACTGACAGCTAACCTATGTGTATGACTCTGCCTGATATTTGATTACGATTTTGCCTAGCCCTTCTGTACTGTAGCCATCTGCTCTCGTGAATGACCTCGGCCTGTCTCTGACTACGCTTTCTCACTAGTACTGTGTATTGCATTGTCATGTTACAACTCTTCACGCACCAGCGTGATACCTACTAGGCCAACACTGGGCCCACACTGCAAAACCACTGTTTTCTGGGTCACTTTACTGTCATTGAGCTACCTCAGCCCGACAATAGGGACTGGAAAACCGCCATTGCCTGCACTCTCGCCAACGTGCGCACATTAGCACGACGACCACTACCCAAAGATTGTGGCCGAGGACTAACGTTTAAGTCCTGAGAGTCTCAACTAGTAACAACTCTTTGTGGTGCGTTAAATGCAGTGTTTGGTCTGTCAGAGTTTGGTCTGTGTGAAGCATGTGAAGCCCTTACATTACCACTCTGGAAATTTTAAAGCAGCCCTTTTCCTCAAATGTGAGAATGTACTGTGATTTCTGTCCTTTAGGGATTAAAACCTGACTCTGCGTCAACTCCATAATTTTTGGTGAGACATTTCTCATGGATCCCCTTCCGTCATGCCCCTGTCCAGGTGTTAGAGCCTTTAAAACTACAGTGGGATGCGAAAGTTTGGGCAACCTTGTTAATTGTCATGATTTTCCTGTATAAATCGTTGGTTGTTACGATAAAAAATGTCAGTTAAATATATCATATAGGGGGGACACAGTGATATTTGAGAAGTGAAATGAAGTTTATTGGATTTACAGAAAGTATGCAATAATTGTTTAAACAAAATAAGGCAGGTGCATACTTTTGGGCACTACAAAAAAGAAATGAAATCAAAATTTAGTAGATCCTCCTTTTGCAGAAATTACAGCCTCTAAACGCTTCCTGTAGGTTCCAATGAGAGTCTGGATTCTGGTTGGAGGTATTTTGGACGATTCCTCTTTACAAAATATCTCTAGGTCATTCAGGTTTGATGCCTTCTGAGCATGGACAGCTCTCTTTAACTCACACCAAAGATTTTTAATTATATTCAGGTCTGGGGACTGAGATGGCCATTTCAGAATGTTGCACTTGTTCCTCTGCATGAATGCCTTAGTGCAGGGGTCCCCAACCTTTTTGAGCCCGGGGCCCCCTATACCGACCAAACTTTTCTCTGGGGCCCGGGGGAGGGGGGCGAGGATTTGGGGGTCGTGGTTCGTGGCGGCGGCAGTCCCCCTCCTGCCTTTTTTCCCCCGATTGTGAGTGTAGTATATACACTCGGCCCCTCAGAAAAACTGCCCAGGGACCACCAAGGGGGCCGCGGCCCCCAGGTTGGGGACCCCTGCCTTAGTGGATTTTGAGCAGTGTTTAGCGTCATTGTCTTGTTGAAAGATTCAGCCCTGGAGCAGCTTCAGCTTTGTCACTGATTCCTGGACATTGGTCTCCAGAATCTGCAGATCCTGAGTGGAATCCATGCGTCCCTCAACTTTGACAAGATTCCCAGTCCCTGCACTGGCCCCACAGCCCCACAGCATGATGGATCCACCACCGTATTTTACCGTAGGTAGCAGGTGTTTTTCTTGGAATGCTGTGTTCTTTTTCTTCCAAGCAAAACACCCCTTGTTATGCCCAAATAACTCAATTTTAGTTTCATCAGTCCACTGCACCTTATTCCAAAATGAAGCTGGCTTGTCCAAATGTGCTTTAGCATACCTCAAGCGGCGCTGTTTGTGCTGTGGGTGGAGAAAAGGCTTCCTCTGCATCACTCTCGCATACAGCATCTCATTGTGTAAAGTGCGCCGAATGGTTGAACAATGCACAGTGACTCCAGCTGCAGCAAGATGATGTAGATCTTTGGTGCTGGTCTGTGGGTTTACTGACTGTTCTCACCATTCGTCGCTTCTGTTTATCTGAGATTTTGCCACTTCGAGCCTTAACTTGAACTGAGCCTGTGGTCTTCCATTTCCTCAATATGTTTCTAACTGTGAAAACAGACAGCTGAAATCTCTGAGACAGCTTTCTGTATCCTTCCCCTAAACCATGATGCTGATCAATCTTTTGTCTTCATGTCATTTGAGAGTTGTTTTGAGACCCCTATGTGCTACTCTTCAGAGAAAATTAAAAGAGGAGGGAAACTTACAATTGACCCCCTTAAATACTCTTTCTCATAATTGGATTCACCTGTGTATGTAGCTCAGGGGTCACTGAGCTTACCAAGCCAATTTAAGTTCCAATAATTAGTTATAAAGGTTTTGGAATCAATAAAATGACAAATGTATGCACCTGCTTAATTGTATTTAAATAATTATTGCACACTTTCTATAAATCCAATAAACTTAATTTCACTTCTCAAATATCAATGTGTGTGTCTCCTATATGATATATTTAACTGACATTTTTTATCATAACAACCAACGTTTTATACAGGAAAATCATGACGATTAACAAGGTTGCCCAAACTTTCGCATCCCACTGTAGTTTTCCATCACTTTTGTGGCCAGAAACAGTCTTTGTAGTTTGTGAAATTCACCTGCCCATTGAAGTCTATGGAGGCTTGCTCAGTTCGCGTGAATCCAAACTTTTTCCGGAAGTTCGGATTCGATGTTTGCGAACCCAAAATCTGATGTTTGCGACATCTCTAATAATACATTTAAAGAGACTCTGAAGTGAGAATAAATCTCGCTTCAGAGCTCATAGTTAGCAGGGGCATGTGTGCCCCTGCTAAACCGCCGATATCCCACCGCTAAACGAGGGTCCCTGACCCCCCAAATCCCCCCCTGCAGCGGGGGATTACTTCCTGATTGAGGCAGGGCTAACCGCCGCAGCCCTGCCCCACGCGGGGGGGGGGGGGGGGGGGTTGGGGGTGAAGGGACCCCCGTTTAGCTGCGGGATATCGGCGTTTTAGCAGGGGCACGCGTGCCCCTGCTAACTATCAGCTCTAAAGCGAGAATTATTCTCGCTTTAGTGTCTCTTTAAAGTAAATCTTAAAGTACCCCTGAACTGAGAGGAATATGGAGGCTACCATATTTATTTGCTTTTAAGCAGTACCAGTTGCCTGGAAGTCCTGCTGGTCTCTTTGGCTGCACTAGTGTCTGATTTACACACCTAAAACAAGCATGACGCTAATCAAGTCAGATTTCAGGATAAGAACACACTAGGCAGAAATGCTAGCGTTGCAAAAAATGCAGCGAAAATGCACATAATGCAAGTCAATTGGGCGCATGAAAAAACGCGTATGTTTGCATTCTGCAAAGTGCATTTTTAAAAACGCTGGTCTTGCTATATATTTTTCCAAAATGTATCTAAAACGCACATGATGAAAGTCAATGGTGACGCAGAGGTATTGCATTATAATGCGTTTTTTTATGCGTTTAAAAAAAAAAGTTTGATGATTTATTTCTGCTTGCTGTTGACAAAACGCATATGTGATTTATATATGCGAACCGCAAACGCATTAAAACGCATGCCAAACGCATGTGTGGGAAAAAAATTTAAAAAGAAAAACGCACAGAAATCGCATGGATTTTTTTTTTTTTTTTTAGCTTACTTGGCTCCTGTTGCATGCAACAGGAGTCCCGGGTAAGCAAGGCTATTAGCCCCATGCACGGAAAAAGTGTGAGTGCCCTAAAGCACCCCCACAAAACGTGCATGAGTAGCCACAGGCCCCACAATACAGCGGGGCCCTTCCGGTGTTCCCCGAAGGGAACCTTCCCCCTTTGCCATTGGGTCAGGGGGTGGCGTCCTCCAACACCCGAGGGGTTGGAGGACCCTGGAGTCCTCCGACACCCGAAGGATTGGAGGACCCCGACGTTGCCCAGTGGTTACCCAAAGGGCCTGGCCATGTGGCAACCGCATCCACATGGTCCGGGTGGCTCCCCCGAGAGGGAGCCGGGTGGGGACCGAAGTCCCCAGGGGACAAGTCCCCGGTGCCAGCAAGCTGGCCCCGACCTTGCGGCCAGAGTTATAAAAATTCCGCACTCTCCCTAGCCAAAAGGCCGGGGAGCTGCGTCAGTCGGCTATGCATATGGGCAGTACAGACCAAAGCACCCTACTTCCGCCTGGGATCTGCCACATTCCAGGTTTTTTCAGGTGCACCTGGAGCGCCACTTCCAGGGGCAGTACGCCTAAGCAAAGCCCTCAGCCTTTCAGCTTTGACCATGGTATAGATCCATTCAATCAGCCTCTGGGGAGTTACGACAAGAAGGGACACCCTGCCACAGTGCCATCCCTCCAGGTCCCCCCAAAAACCTCAAGAACAGATACTACACTTGATTTTAACCAAAAGGCTGAGAAGCGATCGCATGGATAATGCACTAAAAACGCACAAACGCATATGCAGCAAAACGCTACCTTTCTCGCACTGCCTAGTGTGATCCCACCCTCAGTCAGAAACACTGAGGGTAGGAACACATCGCATATGCGTTTTCCATAGCACATAGTGAAAAACACATATGCGATTCTGCCTAGTGTATTCCTACCCTTAGGTCGCATTCACAGTGGGACGTTGGTCGCACGTTATGAAGTCTGCTCTGCAATGCTAATCCTATGGACCGTTGACAGTGCAACGTTAAAGTCGCGTTAAAAAAAATGTTGTGTTGTGGTAACTCACTGTTTGCAATGCATTACCTCTTAATGCAGACAAGTTGCGACTTTAACGTCGCATTAAACCACAATGTCCCACTGTGAATACAGCCTTAATCTGCATGCTTGTTCAGGGTCTATGGTTAAAAGGACAGGACAGCCATGCAATGTGCATTGCTTAAACGGAAATAAATATGTCAGCCTCCATATCTCTCTCAGTTCAGCTGATGCATGTTTTTGGCAGTAATGTGACAAAATGTGAAAAACTTCAAGGGGGCCGAATACTTTTGCAACCCACTATATATATATATATATATATATATATATATATATATATATATATACGCCCCTGAAAACTTCACTTCAGGATCAGGGGTGTATATATATATATATATACAGGATCTTCTCAAAAAATTAGCATATTGTAATAAAGTTCATTATTTTTTGTAATGTACTGATAAACATTAGACTTTCATATATTTTAGATTCAAATACACACAACAGAAGTAGTTCAAGCCTTTTATTGTTTTAATATTGATGATTTTGGCATACAGCTCATGAAAACCCAAAATTCCTATCTCAAAAAATTAGCATATTTCATCCGACCAATAAAAGAAAAGTGTTTTTAAAACAAAAAAAGTTAACCTTCAAATAATTATGTTCAGTTATGCCCTCAATACTTGGTTGGGAATCCTTTTGCAGAAATGACTGCTTCAATGCGGCATGGCATGGAGGCAATCAGCCTGTGGCACTGCTCAGGTGTTATGGAGGCCCAGGATGCTTCAATAGCGGCCTTAAAGGGAAGGTTCAGGGAACTCTTGAAAAAAATAAAAATCCCTATCCACTTACCTGGGGCTTCCTCCAGCCCGTGGCAGGCAGGAGGTGCTCTCGCCGCCGATCCAGAGGCTTCCGGTCGTCTTCGGTGGCCGACCCGACCTGGCCAGGCCGGCTGCCAGGTCGGGCTCTTCTGCGCTCCATGGCCGGGCTCTTCTGCGTCCCACGCGGGCGCGCTGACGTCATCGGACGTCCTCCGGGCTGAACTACTGCGCCTGCGCAGTACAGCCCGGAGGACGTCCGATGACGTCAGCGCGCCGGCGTGGGACGCAGAAGAGCCCGGCCATGGAGCGCAGAAGAGCCCGACCTGGCAACCGGCCCGGCCAGGTCGGGTCGGCCACCGAAGACGACCGGAAGCCTCTGGAGCGGCGGCGAGGGCACCTCCTGCCTGCCACGGGCTGGAGGAAGCCCCAGGTAAGTGGATAGGGATTTTTATTTTTTTCAAGAGTTCCCTGAACCTTCCCTTTAAGCTCATCCAGAGTGTTGGGTCTTGCGTCTCTCAACTTTCTCTTCACAATATCCCACAGATTCTCTATGGGGTTCAGATCAGGAGAGTTGGCAGGCCAATTGAGCACAGTAATACCGTGGTCAGTAAACCATTTACCAGTGGTTTTGGCACTGTGAGCAGGTGCCAGGTCGTGCTGAAAAATAAAATCTTCATCTCCATAAAGCTTTTCAGCAGATGGAAGCATGAAGTGCTCCAAAATCTCCTGATAGCTAGCTGCATTGACCCTGCCCTTGATAAAACACAGTGGACCAACACCAGCAGCTGACATGGCACCTCAGACCATCACTGACTGTGGGTACTTGACACTGGACTTCAGGCATTTTGACATTTGCCTCTCCCCAGTCTTCCTCCAGGGTCTGGCACCTTGATTTCTGAATGACATGTAAAAGTTGCTTTCATCCGAAAAAAGTACTTTGGACCACTGAGCAACAGTCCAGTGCTGCTTCTTTGTAGCCCAGGTCAGGCGCTTCTGCCGCTGTTTCTGGTTCAAAAGTGGGTTCATGCTTCCATCTGCTGAAAAGCTTTATGGAGATAAAGATTTCATTTTTCAGCACGAACTGGCACCTGCTCACAGTGCCAAAACCACTGGTAAATGGTTTACTGACCATGGTAATACTGTGCTCAATTGGCCTGCCAACTCTCCTGACCCGAACCCCATAGAGAATCTGTGGGATATTGTGAAGAGAAAGTTGAGAGACGCAAGACCCAACACTCTGCATGAGCTGAAGGCCGCTATCGAAGCATCCTGGGCCTCCATAACACCTGATCAGTGCCACAGGCTGATTGCCTCCATGCCACGCCGCATTGAAGCAGTCATTTCTGCAAAAGTATTCCCGACCAAGTATTGAGTGCATAACTGAACATAATTATTTGAAGGTTGACTTTTTTTTTGTTTTAAAAACACTTTTCTTTTATTGGTCGGATGAAATATGCTAATTTTTTGAGATATGAATTTTGGGTTTTCATGAGCTGTATGCCAAAATCATCAATATTAAAACAATAAAAGGCTTGAAATACTTCAGTTGTGTGTATTTGAATCTAAAATATATGAAAGTCTAATGTTTATCAGTACATTACAAAAAATAATGAACTTTATCACAATATGCTAATTTTTTGAAAAGATCCTGTATATACTCACTACAGTGTTTACTTTCTTGTCTTTGCTGTTGCATGCTGATTGGTGAATTAGAACGTGTTCAACGAGATGCCTGTGGTCATTCCCCAGGTCGTCCTCTACTGCGCCTTGCTGAGCGCCGCTGTCAATCGTTTGCACATGGTGTGGATTGTACTGCACAGGTGCAGTAGTTTTGCGCGGTGCAATGGAGGACAGCCTAGCAAGGTTGGCCTCTGCACCGTCGGGGACCAGGAGCCAGCGGCTGACAGCGGAGCTGCGGCAAGGGACATAACAGCTGCTAGGGGCTGGAGAAAGCCCCGGGTAAGTAGATGTCATTTTATTTTGCAGCTTGGACATTCCCTTTAAGCTGCATGTACACACTAAGCTCTGGAAGAGCAAGAAGGGGGTGTGCAATGAAATGTGATCGGCAGGTTGTTTGTATCTTAGGGACTCCCTGTATTAAAGGATACCACAGCCGAAAGGCTCTGGTAAAAATGTAAGATGCAGTGCGCAGGGGTTTAAAAGTCGATACTTACCGCGCCTCTCGTTCCCCGCAGTCAGCCACCGGTCTTCTCCTATACATCCCAGTGTCCTGGCAACTTGGCTGACCTTTAACCCCCGGACAGTCTTCGCTTCTGCCCGGCACATAATTATGGGCAGAAGTACGCACACTGAAAAGCAAGCATTAGATGCTAAGTGAGCATGACTCCACTTAGGGCCATTTTGTACTTAATGCGTTGGTATGTGTTAGTACGCGTTGGTATGCAGTTTTTCCATAGCAGTGCATTGTGAAAAAGATTTCAGTTAAAACGTGTTAAGTGGGAACTGTGCCATAGGAAACCATGGGCATTACTTTGAAAATCAGTTTTCTTTCAGTTATAACTGAGAGCAACTGATTAGGTGTAAATGGGGCCTTAGCATCTGACACTTGCTTTTCAGTGGAGCACAGACGCTAGGACTGAGGAGGCAGAGTGGTGTGCGTTCTTCTGCCCGTAATTATGCACTGTCCGAGTTAAAGGTCAGCCAAGTCGCCAGGACACCAGGATGTATAGGAGAAGACCGGCAGCTGACTGCGGGGAACAAGAGGTGCAGTAAGTATCGATTTATAACCCCCTAACTGCTGCATCTTACATTTTTACCAGAGCCTTTTGGCTCTGGTATCCTTTAAGTGTTCACCTTAAACAGTTCTTATTCTCAAGTGTGTACTTTTTTTGTTTTTTTTGGGCAAGTCGTGAGTGGTGACACAGGACTTCATGCCTGGAGTGGCAAAAAGTCTAGAAACGTCCTGAGTCAGTGCTGTATGTACAATAATAATAAGTAAAATATCAGATGCACACTAATCTCCAGATGATAAAATTTAGTGTCACATAAATAAAATCCATATATTTACACAGATGTGTACAAAAATACAATTGGGAGAAATTGACTATACTATAGATAAGAATCATACACAAGTATGATACTAAGAAAAACAAATTGAGCCCAACATTTTAAACTTTATTTACTGCATGTACGAATCTCAAACTAACAAACATCAATATTGCCCTCCCAACCAACATCTGCTACTCCTCAAAGGGGCCAGGCCCAGATTTACATCACAGGAGCCTAGAGCCAAAGATGTTCTGGCACCTTAGACGTCACCCTCCATAAACATACAACCCCCCCCCCCCCCCAACGAACAACACTGCAAGTGTGCTGGCTAGCCAAGCTTTCACCTCCCCCCTACTTCTACTGTCCGGCATTGGTAGCCACATGTGCCCCTTAGTATTGGGTTGCTATACATGCCCCCAGCTGAAGGGAGGTCTTGTCAGTGAAATAGAGCCACATGAGTAACCTGTCATTTACACTCTGCTCGGGACTCTGTATAGGAAAGGAGAGAGGGAGGTACTCAGGGATGAGAGTGAGCCGCCTTTCCATCATTAGCAGCCTGTAGGCGCGTGCCTACAGTGCCTTATGGAAAATCCGGCCCTGAGAGGATCTGTGCCTGCGCCTGCTACACCAGCAGCACAGGAAAGCTTAAACCTTGCGAGGGTCTGTGCCTGCGCCTGCTACATCAGCAGCACAGGAAAGCTCAAACCTTGCTTCCTGCAATTCACGTACAGGAAACACACCCTGCTTTTAGTGCTAGGCTTCACTCCCATCACTTAACTCCCATACAAAGATCCTCAGTTTATTTACAATGTTTCCAGTCATTTACCATTACTACTTTTGCGTAAGCAATAAAAGACAAGAAACGATGATACCACCAATCAGGGCTTGTTCTTGGGGTCGTGTGACTTTTACGTCAATGTATGCAGGAGGGGGCGAAAGAATGTTTTCGAAAGACAGGATTTGGGATTTCTCTCTTGCACTTTTGCCATACCCCGATTTTGCTGTACCCCGATATCTACTATGTGTTGTCTAGATGGCCGGCCTTTAACCTGAGCGACCGGAGCGGTCGCTCAGGGTGCCGGCTTCCAGGTGGGCGCACGTGATGTGCATTAATTATTCCCTGGCCGCATTTTAACCTGCTGGCTGCAGGCTTTGGGTCCATCTGTGGCTGCGAGTGGTAGCCCCGCCCCCTTGTGCTGCTGGGGTGATGAGGCGAAAATGCCAGTAACCTACTGCTACCCCTTGCTGAGTCTGTATGAGCCGTGCGTGCCAGCAGCGCCGCCCCTCGCTCACAGGCGATGTCTGCGCTGCGCACTTATCAGAGAAAGACCTGCTTGTCACTCCTGACTCCTGGGCAACTTCTGTCCCTAGCTACAAGCAGAAAAGTAAGATTCCCCAACTGCCTCCTGGTTGGCAAAGTGGGGGGTGCCTATATACGCTAAAGGGGGGGTCTGCTTGTATACTATACACTATTTATCGTCCTAGATATATACACTAAAAGGGGCATCTGTTTATATATACTACTATCTGATTGCAATATCTGTCTGTATATGGTACGCTCCCAACTTCATCTCTCGATTGTCTATCTGATTGCAATACCTGTCTGTATATGGTACGCTCCCAACTTCATCTCTCGATTGTCTATCTGATTGCAATATTATATGTCTGTTTATAACATACCATGCCCTGCTATCTGACTATGGGACATTCTTGGTTTTAAATTTATGTCAATCTCTGATCTTTGGTTCCATTCCACTAGTTCCTAGCTTTTGGCATTATCTAGGTCTTGGCCTTAAATTAACATATTGTAACGATCAGTGTCAGCAAGAACTAAATTCTGATTATTTGGTGATCTGCAGTATCACCAATAATGCAGATACTATTTCTTATTATGTGGTGATCTGCAGTATCACCAATAATGCAAATACTATATCTGATTATGTGGTGATCTGCAGAATCACCAATAATGCAAATATAGTAAACAAAAGGATTTCGAGACCTTAGTCACACTTTATAGTAGAAGTGTAGTGATTGGTGCATACAGTATATACTGACAGCTATGACAACAGCTCACCAGAGGAGCCGGTGAGCTCTGTCAGTACAGTGAACACCTCACCAGTGACAAGGGCTCACTGGTGAGTGGCGAAGTCAGACTAATCGGGTCGGTAACAGCCAGACAGGTACAGTACAAAATCAGGAGGCAGAGAAGTAACGGTTGACAGGCAGAGGTTGGCAGCAATATCAGATGGGCTAAAGTGCAGAATCACTAGAGCAGAGAGAGATACGATATTCAGGCAGAGTCAGTAACTAGATCAGATGGGCAAAAGTACAGAATCACTTAGAGAGTAAGAATAGTCAAGAACGAGCCAGAGTCATAAACAGATAATACAAATAATAATGCACAATCCTAGAGCTGTGTGAAATCCCCGGTTTCCTCCCGGATCAAAGCACACCGGATCTAACTAAGGTCTGAGCGCTTACATGTAGTGATCGCAACAGCAGACAACGGTGTACTGACTCCTCCGGGCTTAAGAGCCCGAGGAGACCTCGCAGCACGCCCCCTGTGTCCTGGCCAATCAGTGGCGGCGGGTGCATGTCGTGACGTCAGCCGACCCGCAGGTCAGCTGAGCCGCCTCTTCGCTGCATAAAGGTTGTGACGGTGCGTGCACGCACGCGTCAATACAACCCTATGAGCAGCTGATAAACCCGTCCTCGGCGTGCTAGACGCCCGAGGAACGGGTAACTGTTTAGGCAGGGACACGGAGGCTGTGACGGTGGCAGCTCTGTCAGTCGCCGCTGCCCCGTCTATATTTGTTACACATATAATTTATTGCCTTTCCAGCTGTTTATGCAGTGTTTGATCAGTGAGTTACATTTCTGTCCAGCCCCATGCAGAGTCTCCTTTAAATTCAGCCTACAAGGCTGAGACTCCCATTCAACCTCTCCACCATCTCACCTGCATTCAGGCTGTTAATTAAGATGCTGGCAGCCTGTTTGCATATAGCTAGGATAGGAGGTCAATTTTGACCACTGGTCAGTTTTGAGCATCTGAACTCAAAGTGCATCTGTAACTCTAAGTGTAAAGAAAATACAACGACCAGAATTAGACCAGAAGGGAACAGAAGGAACGGACAAAACTCTGCTTCTCTGGTTAGTTGCAAAAATGTTTAACCTAGTGTTTACTATCTGCCTGCTCTCCCCAGCCATCCTCAAAACTCTTCACACACTACATCCCCCTGCTGTTAGCAATATGTTGTACATTTCACCATCCCTCCTATCCACTCCTCAGCTTGCCTCTCATGAAATGTTCTCATACTTACAGCCTCACCTTCCGTGTCGCACTACATCTACATATAAGTCTATACCGCAACCTCTGCTCCGCTCTGTCTGCCTTCTCCTCCTCCGTGCTGCTGGGGACATTTCACCTAACCCTGGACCCCCACTCCCCCCTGCTAATAACACTGTTTGCAACAAATCAAATTTCCCTTCCTCTTACTGTAACCTTATTAATATTCCACTCCTTCCCCCTACTCACCCTCCTATCTCGGCTGCCCTCTGGAATGCCCGCTCAGTCTGCAACAAGCTGCCCTTCATCCATGATCTTTTCATTTCCAATGCTTTCACATTCTTTGGGATCACTGAGACCTGGCTGACCCCTACTGACACAGTCTCACCTGCTGCCCTCTCTTATGGAGGTTTCCATTTTAGCCACACTCCTAGGAGTGGGAATAAACATGGTGGAGGGGTGGGCATTCTTCTCTCAGACAAATGCTCCTTCAAGCCTCTTACTCCTATTCCTTCTCTCTCCCTGCCATCCTTTGAAGTCCATTCAGTCCGACTATACTCTCCCTCGGACCTCCAGATTGCAGTTATCTACCGCCCTCCAGGCCCTGCTTCTGTTTTCTTAGATCATTTCTCTGCCTGGCTTCTCCAGTTCCTGTCCTCTGACATCCCTACCATCATTATGGGTGATTTTAACATTCCTATTGACACCAAGAATGCTGTCTCCAACAAACTTCTTTCACTCACTTCCTCCTATGGCTTGTTTCAGTGGTCCTCTACCTCAACCCACACTGATGGCCATATGCTTGACCTCGTATTCACTCGTCTCTGCTCTGTCACTGACTTTACTAATCATCCACTACCACTCTCTGACCACAACCTACTTCACTTCTCTCTCTCCTCCTCTTTTCCTACCACCCTGGCACAAGCACGCTCACATATTCGCAGAAACTATCGCAATCTAGACATGCAATCCGTCTCTGATGCCCTGGCACCTCTCCTCACACAATCCTTCACTGACCCAGACTCAGCTGCTATACACTACAACAGCTCCATTACAAAAGTCATGGATGACTTCGCCCCCCTCGTCACTGTCCGCCCTCACCGTGTCAGTTGCCAACCCTGGATGACCAGGGCCGGATTTATGGAAAGGCCCCCCAAGGCACAGGACTAGGGCGCCAGACTCAGCTAAAGTACATGGGGCGGGTGACACTATGCTTGTCACCTGCCGCCATAACTGTCAGCCACTTGCTCTGCAAGTCTGCAGCCACCCGTCCCGCTTTGCTCTGTTTCTGTGTGAGCAGCGAGTGGGTGCGGCCGCGGCTACTGCGAGAACGGAAGTTGCGGTGCAGAGAGTGAGAGCCTACAGCAGCTAGACTCTCTCTCTCCCGAGTACGGGTCCCACGCAGTGTAGCAGCAGCGGGCGCAACACTTAGCCCATTGTCCGCTGACAATCCTGTAACGTCAATCTGGCTGAGCCCAGCCAGAAGTGTGTAGTGGATTGGGAGGTCTCGCGGTGCCGCTGGGGCTGATGGATGCATCAGAACCCCAGCGTGCAGGAGCCGACCAGATCGAGACCTTCCCCCCTCTCCTCTGAAAAAATGTTACTGAGCTGCCTGCTAACAGTCCTCCAGCATCCAGGGTGTCTGCTGCGGTCGATATTGCCACGGGAGAAAAGGCTGCAGCCGGCTACTGTGAGGTACTTCCTGCATTTTAAAATGACTGTGCAGGAGACAGCTAGTTAAGGGGGATGGGGGAGACGGCTAGCTATACTGAAGGGAGGGAGGAGGGGAGAGAGCTACATATAATAAAGAGAGGGGGATATTGGGGAAGGGATTGGGGGGACAGCTGCCTACACTGAAAAGAGGGTGGAGGAGAAAGCTATCTATAAAATGGGAGAAGGCTAGCTATACTGACTGAAGGGATGGGAGAGAGAGCTACCTATACTAAAGGTAGGGGAAAATTTGGGAGGTGGGACAGCAGCCTATACTGAAAAGAGGAGGGATGGGGGGGGAAGCTATCTAGCAATTTGTGGCAACAGTAACAGCCACAATTTGCGACAGGCAGGTTAAATTATGGCTAATCGTGCTGCCTATGGTGGCAGTGAGTAGGTAAATTTGCGCAGAGCGTTAGGGTTAGGCAGTGGGATGGAGTGGTTAGTGTTAGGCAGCGGGAGTGGAGTGGTTAGAGTTAGGCAGCAGGGGATGGAGTGGTTGGAGTTAGGCAGCAGGGGATGAAGTGGTTAGTGTTAGGCACCTGGGGGGTCTTAGAGTTAGGCATAGGTAGAGGGATGGTTCAGTGTGAGATTAGGCAGGGGTGAAGGGATACATTACTTAGTCCTGAGACATCGCGTCTCTTCCACTTTCTAGTTAGTTGGCAGCTGTCCTTCAGCCAGCCAATCACCATGCGGCTTCAGTCTCCACATGGTAATTAACTTGCTGCAGGACTCCTGCAAACCAACCAGGAAATGGAGAGCGATGCGATTGCCAGGTAATGTACATAATGAGATACCGGCAATTACATCTTGTTTGTAAGGTTATTTAATGCATTAAATAACCTTAGTAGCAAGATGTCATTACCAGCATCACCCTGCGCTATTTTTTTGATGTGCTATATTTTTTTAATGTATGCGGGGGAGGGGGGGCTGGTGACAGTGGGCCTTGGATGGTAAAATGTAGAAACCCGGCCCTGTGGATGACCAAAGACACTAAACAGTTAAAAAGATGCTCTAGAGCAGCGGAAAGGCGTTGGAGGAAAAGTAACACAAATGAGGACTTCATCTCATATAAAATAGCCTTGAACAACTTCAGAAACGCACTCTCTGTGGCAAAACAGTCCTATTTTTCCTCCCTAATATCCGCCCATGTACACAATCCAAAACGCTTGTTCAGCACCTTCAACTCAGTTCTCTATCCCCCTCCTCCTCCTCCTTCATCTTGCTTATCAGCTGAAGAATTTGCAACATACTTCACTGATAAAATTGACAAAATCAGAAGTGAATTCTCCACGCAGCCCTCAAATCCCACCTCCACACCTCTCATTGACAGCTCTCTAACTGCCTTCTCTACACTCTCTGAACATTCTCTCTCCTCTATAATATCCAAAGCTAATCTAACCACTTGTTCTTTGGATCCTATTCCCTCCCATTTCATTCCGCAGCTATCCTCATCTCTCATGCCTGCACTAACATCGCTATTTAACCTGTCCCTCTCCACTGGCATCTTTCCGTCGCCACTCAAAAAGGCTGTTGTGACACCACTACTTAAAAAACCATCTCTAGATCCTACCACACTCGCCAACTACCGCCCAGTCTCACTTCTCCCATTTGCATCCAAACTAATTGAACGCCACATACATGCAGAATTAAGCCATTATTTATCAGCTAACTCCCTACTTGATCAGTTCCAGTCTGGCTTTCGCTCCAACCACTCCACGGAAGTGGCCCTTACCAAAGTGGCCAATGACCTTCTTACAGCTAAATCCAAAGGTCAATTTTCCATACTCATCCTTCTTGATCTGTCATCAGCATTCGATACGGTCGACCACACCTTACTCTTACAAATACTTTCAAATGTAAGAATAAAGGGCCTTGCTCTCACATGGTTATCTTCCTACCTCTCTGGAAGGTCCTTCAAAGTCTCCTACTCAGATCAGATCTCTTCTCCTCATGCTTTGTCTGTCGGGGTTCCTCAAGGCTCTTTTCCATCTACATGCACGGTCTTGGTGACTTAATCAACTCATTCGGGTTTCAATACCACCTGTTGATATGCAACTGTACCTCTCGGACCCAGACCTTAACTCCCTCCTCAAACGTGTTCCTGACTGCTTGTCTGCTATATCCTCCTTCATGTCCTCTCGCTTCCTAAAACTTAATATGAGTAAAACGGAACTAATAATTTTTCCACCGTCTCTGGCCACCTCTCTGACTGAAGTAACTATAAATGTTAATAACACTCCCATAACTTCAGTTCCCAAAGCACGGTGCTTGGGGGTAATATTCGACTCTTCTCTCTCTTTTATTCCTCATCTTAACTCCATAACCAGCTCCTGCCATCTCCAACTCAAAAATATATCTCGCATCCGTCCCTTTCTCACTCAAGACACAACCAAAATGTTAATACATGCTCTTATAATTTCTCGTCTGGACTACTGCAACGTACTACTTTGTGGACTACCTTCTAACAAACTGGCCTCGCTCCAGTCGGTACTGAACTCAGCTGCTCGTCTCATTCATCTTTCTTCTCGATCTTCCTCTGCTGACCCTCTCTGTCAAGCTCTTCACTGGCTGCCAATTAACCAGAGGATCCAATTCAAACTCCTGACCCTAATCTACAAAGCTCTCCACAATCTCTCTCCCCGGTACATATCATCATTCATTTCCAGATACAAACCCAATCGCAATCTCAGATCTGCACACGATCTTCTGTTGTCCTCCTCTAGAATCACCTCCTCACATTCACGCTTACAAGATTTTGCACGTGCTTCACCCCTTCTCTGGAATCCCCTCCCACAACACATCCGTCACTCGTCAACCTTTGTTACTTTTAAACGCTCTCTAAAAACTCATTTGTTCCGACAAGCATATGCGCTACCTTAAGCCACTTCCCTTTGTCCTAAGACCAAATTGCACTCCTACTAGGTATCCTAAAACACACTGCCTTTATATATTTTATCGTATACTACCCCTCCTCTTGTTTCCCCCTATTTCCCCCTATTCTCTTTAGATTGTAAGCTCGCAAGGGCAGGGCTCTCTCCCCCTTTTGTGTCTTGGAAATCATTATACATTTTATTCATCATGTTATTTTTATCACTGTCATTACCACTTCTGTATTTTGTATTCTGTATGCTGTATCATTTTTTGTATTTGGTCACTAATTATGTATCTTGTATATTAGTGTACACCATTGTCTGTATTATTATGTACCCCATGTTTGTTTCTTACTTTGTACAGCGCCATGGAATATGTAGGCGCTTTATAAATCAATAATAATAATACTATCTGCCTATATACATCAAAAGGGATCTGCCTATATACACTAAAGGGGGATCTGCCTATATATATTTAAGGGGAGATCTGCCTCTATACACAAAGGGGGGGGGGGGTATCTGCCTATGTACACTAAAAAGGGGATCCCTCTATATATTATAAAGGGGAGGATCTGCTTCTATACATCAAAGGGAGGGGGAGAATCTGCCTATATACACTGGGAGGGGATCTGCCTATATACACCAAAGGGGGGGATCTGCCTACATACACTAACGGGGTTCTGCACATGCGCATGTGTGTGTGTGGGGGGGGGAGGGGGTGCGCACGCTCAAAGAGGATGCATTGGGGGGCACCAAAATCTGGTTACGCTCAGGGCACTGTGAAACCTAAGGCCGGTGTAATATCAGAATGGGCAGCCCGGAAGCTCCCTTCCTCACTGAGTATCACGCATGCTCAGTGGGAAGTTAACATTATTTTCCTGAAATATCTCCGCTTCCGCACCACGTACACACCTGAAATTTTCAGGGTAGGGAGGGGAGCCCCTGATCTAGCTCTGTGCCGAATTGCAGCCCCCGAGCCCCGCTGGTTCCTGAGACTGATTACAGCAAACCTATCTCGGGAACCAGCGGGGCTTGGGGCAGAGGTGGCCTTACAGTACGCTGGGCCTGGGGCGAGTGTCATATGCGGGGCCTAGATTCATATGCTGTGGAAACACTCGCACACACTTTGGAAACACACACTCTGTATAGGTTAGATAGATAGGTGCCTGCATATAGTTTAGATACGTAGGTGCCCCCAATATAGGTTAGATAGGTAAGTGCCTCCAGTATAGGTTAGATAGGTAGGTGCCCCGCAGTATAGATTAGGTAGGTGCCCTGCAGTATAGATTAGATAGGTGCCTGCAGTATAGGTTAGATAGGTAGATGCTCTGCAGTATAGATTAGATAGGTGCCCTGCAGTATAGGTTACATAGGTAGATGCTCTGCAGTATAGATTAGATAGGTGCCTGCAGTATAGGTTACATAGGTAGGTGCCCTGCAGTATAGATTAGATAGGTAGGTGCCCTGCAGTACAGATTAGATAGGTAGGTACCCCGCAGTATAGATTAGATAGGTGCCTTCAGTATAGTTAGATAGGTAGGTGCCCTGCACTACAGGTTAGATAGGTGCCTGCAGTATAGATTAGATAGGTAGGTGCCCTGCAGTATAGATTAGATAGGTGCCTGCAGCATAGATTAGATAGTAAGGTGCCTGCAGTATAGATTAGATAGGTAGGTGCCCTGCAGTACAGGTTATATAGGTAGGTGCCCTGCAGTATATATTAGATAGGTGCCTGTAGTACAGATTAGATAGGAAGGTGCCTGCAGTATAGATTAGATAGGTAGGTGCCCTGCAGTATAGATTAATTAGGTAGGTACCCTGCAGTATAGATTAGATAGGTGCCTGCAGTATAGTTAGATAGGTGCCTGCAGTATAGATTAGATAGGTGCCCTGCAGTATAGATTAGATAGGTGACTGCAGCATAGATTAGATAGGAAGGTGCCTGAAGTATAGATTATTATTTATTGTATTTATAAAGCACCAACATATTACGCAGCGCTGCACAATAGATAGAAGGGTTAACATACAAGGTAGGACATACAGGAAACTCACAACACAACAAGATCATGCAAATTATTTGATAATACAGTGTCATAGGTCAAAATAGAGATTGTTATAGTCCACAAAAGGGGTGATTGTCAGTAAGATTGCATAATCAAGCTGGAAACACTAAGGGAGAGGGCCCTGCCAGAGGCTTACAATCTAAAGGGGGTAGGTAGGTAGGTAGGGGGTAGATTAGATAGGTAGGTGCCCTGCAGTACAGGTTAGATAGGTGCCTGCAGTATAAATTAGACAGGTAGGTGCCCCATATTATAGATTAGATAGGTGCCTGCAGTATAGATTAGATAGGAAGGTGCCTGCAGTATAGATACATGTAGGTGCCTGCAGCATAGATTAGATAGGAAGGTGCCTGCAGTGTAGATTAGATAGGAAGGTGCCTGCAGTATAGGTCAGATAGGTAGGTACCCTGCAATACAGGTTAGATAGGAAGGTGGCTGCAGCGGTGGGGAGAGCGGGCATAGTAGTTAAAACTCACCTGTCTTCGCCGATGCTCACAGCTTCAATCTCCTTCCTGTCCCGGCATCTGTGTATTGGTAACAGCGCCCCCTGTGGTGACATGCTGTCACATCATCACAGGGGACGCTGTTACCAATACGTCAGATGCTGGGAGAGGAAATAGATGGAAGCTGTGAGCATCGGCGAAGACAGGTGAGTTTTAACTACTATGCCCGCTCTCCCCACCACCGCAGAGAGTGCGGGGCCTGGGGAGATTGCCCCACTTTCCACCCCCAAAGGCCGGCTCTGCTCGGGGGCTGCAATTCGGCACAGAGCTAGATCTGGGGGTCCCCTCCCTACCCTGAAAATTTCAGGAATGTACATGGTGCGGAAGCAGATATTTAGGACGTTTTACGTGGCTGCACAATTTAATGGGGTGCAGGCTCCTACTGCGCATGCGGGGCTGCCCATTCTGTCATTACACCGGTGTAATGTCTGATTACGCTGCCCGGAAGCTCCCTTCCACACTGAGTAGCACGCATGCTCAGTGTGAAGTTAATTATGCTGCTGATGGTAAAATAATAAATATCTCCGCTTCCACACATCATACACTCCTCAAATTTTCAGGGTAGGGAGGGGATCCCCCGAACGACCTCTATGCCAAATTGCATCCCCCGAGCCCCACTGGTTCAGGAGATAGATTAGAGAAACCTATCTCGGTAACCAGTGGGGCTCGGGGGCTGCAATTTGGCATATAGGTTGTTCGGGGGATCCCCTCCCTACCCTGAAAATTTGAGGAGTGTATGATGTGTGGAAGCGGAGATATTATTTTACCATCAGCAGCATATTTAAATAGCAACTGTGGCCGCACAGTCTCCTACTGCGCATGCGGGGCAGCACAAATTAACAGGCAGCGTAATCAGACACAACACCGGTGTTGTCTGATTACGCTGCCTTTGGATTTGCGCTGCCCCGCATGCGCAGTAGGAGACTGTGCGGCCACAGTTCCTATTTAATTATGCTGCTGATGGTAAAATACTAAATATCTCTGCTTCTTCACATCCTAAACTCCCCAAATTTCCAGGGTAGGGAGGGGACCCCCCCGAACTACCTCTATGCCAAATTGCAGCCCCCGACACCCACTGGTTCCCGAGATAGGTTTCTCTAATCTATCTCCTGAACCAGCGGGGCTCGGGGGCTGCAATTTGGCATAGAGGTTGATCGGGGGATCTTCTCCCTACCCTGAAAATTTGGTGAGCGTATGTTGTGTGGAAGCAGAGATATTTATTATTTTACCATAAGCAGCATTAACTTCACACTGAGCATGCGTGCTACTCAGTGTGGAAGGGAGCTTCTGGGCAGCGCAATTAGACATTACACCGGTGTTGTGTCTGATTACGATGCCTTTGGATTTGCGCTGCCCCGCATGCGCAGTAGGAGACTGTGCGGCCACAGTTCCTATTTAATTATGCTGCTGATGGTAAAATACTAAATATCTCTGCTTCTTCACATCCTACACTCCCCAAATTTTCAGGGTAGGGAGGGGACCCCCCGAACTACCTCTATGCCAAATTGCAGCCCCCGAGACCCACTGGTTCCCGAGATAGGTTTCTCTAATCTATCTCCTGAACCAGCGGGGCTCGGGGGCTGCAATTTGGCATAGAGGTCGTTCGGGGGGTCCCCTCCCTACCCTGAAAATTTGGGGAGTGTAAGAGGTGTGGGAGCGGAGATATTTAGTATTTTACCTCCAGCAGCATCATTAACTTCACACTGAGCATGCGTGCTACTCGGTGTGGAAGGGAGCTTCCGGGCAGCGCAATCAGACATTAGAGATGGGAAGTTCGGATCTTTTCAATGATCCGGATGATTCGAATCGGATCATTGAAGAGATCCGGATCTTTGATCCGAATCTCGGATCATTTTACTACCGGAAGCATTCGGGGGTGAAATGAACAGCAGGACAGGTCTGTGGACAGGAGAAGGGGAGGGAGTGGACAGAGAAGGGAGGAGGGACGAGCAGAGAGCAGAAATGTTTGCACGTAATACCCACATGCTGAAGTCATATGCTTTACATATATTTCACCTATATGTTCATCTGTACACTTTGAAAGAAAAGGTCGCATAGTGAAAGAAAGCATTCCCAGAAGATAAGTGCAGCTGTTTAGTGCCGAGTGCAGGAGGATCATATTATTGCCCTGCAATCACAGTGCCTGCAAAGTTACTGAGCTGTGCTGAGCCAAAAGCTTCCAATGTGTTCACTGTGCACAACTACGGAACAGACAGCCTATAATGAGCAGCACATTTCAGCCAGTATGTGGGCTCTACACATATCTGGCAGTGGCACCCATGTCCCCTCTCTCTCATCTACCTGTCTCCCTGCAAGGCTGGCTCCCATCCAACAGAGCGATCCATCTCAGCTCTGCTTCCAGGACCCCGCTGCCCGCTGAGAGGGGGCGTGTCGCTCCTGGCCCCGCCCCTTTTGCGATCCGAATCGTTCATTTTGATGATTCGGATGATCGACTCATAATATAGATTCCAATCGTTCATGATCCGGACAACACTATCAGACATTAAACACCAGCCCTGGTTGTGTATCGTAAACTGCCATTTCTGGAGCTTTTGCGTACTTAGTTCTACAGATCTTTCTCAGCGACTCACACAAAAATCAGTGCTGTATTCACGTCATAATGCAATGCCTACATTCCGTTGGCGAGTAGCGAGAGACTGTTGACATAAGCTATTATTCACCGTTGTTACGCGAGATTCACACATAAGAGCAGAAGAATCACGATCAGCTGCCCTGCCCTGCCCTCCCTCACCTATGTGTGGTTTTGGGTCATTGGGAGCTGCTGCTTGGTTACTGTGAAAGGCGGGGAGATTCCACTTGCTGTTCCCCGCCTTCGACGTGACGCCAGACTGTGGGCAGAAGCTGCTGCTTCCTTCCTTGCCCTCTGTAGACGTAATGCGTACGGCAACGTCCCGGGGCTGCGTCAGAGAGGGCGCAGAGAAGCTTTTACGGCCAGTTAACGGACTGTCTAACACCGTAGTCCTCAATGGGTGAGCCTCAGATGCAGTTCACACTTCCATGGAATGATTGCGTGTCACATTGGTTGTGTGCAGAGACTGCAGCTAGGCCCCGTTGTGTGCAGCTTTTTGGGGGAATGATGGAAGGAAGAGCCCCCCAGATATGCAGAAGGGGATAGGTTACGGGCCTGTAACACACTTGTTTATGGGGGGGGGGGGGTTATAGTGATGTTGAGAGAACTTACAACCCAAGCAGAACAATAGGCACCCACGTCCTGGTTAATAATTTTAGATGGATACTGATTTTGTGCTTATATTCATCCAATTAGTGCCTGTAAAAACGCGAAGCAAGATTACATTCTGCATTCTTTATGCTTGTATAAAATCGCTAGTTTATATCAGCTTCTCCTGTGTCTTTGTGAGTGTAAGAGGAGGAAGTTTCTATAATATTTAATTATTACAGTTTGATACAAATTTGTTTAGCGCTACTATCACTTTCTGTAAGTGAACAGTGGGTTTTGCAATTTACAATATTGACATTTTTACATTTTTGGGCCAGTTTCTAGGGAACCCAGATGACCTGAGATTAATACTTCGTTTGCTGTGAGCATGTTCTAGCCTAATGGTCCATAGCCATAAGTTGTTGCATTTAGCTCTTATTACATGATTAAGAGAACATCACTTGTAATATATGTGTAGTTTGTATGTGTATGTAGGGCTGTGGAATTATCAGATTCCTGAGTTTATGGAACTATGGACTCTAGGTACCCAAAATGGCTTGGACTCTCTGACTTCTTAGTCTAAGGCTGGTTTCACAGTGGGACGTTACAGGCGCACGTTACAGCAGCCTGTAACGCACCCCACCGCACAGCAATGAAAAATCAATGGGCTGTTCACAGTGCCCACGTTGCCTTACTTAGTAACGCTGCGCCACAAGACAACGTACTGCATGCAGTACTTTGTAACGTTGGGGAGGAGCGGAGAGCGGCCAGGCACATGGCTAATTAATATTCACTGCACTCAGTGACGTGCAGTGTTTACTTCCTGGAGCGGCCGCTCTGTGCGGCGATTGGCTGGGCGGGACCACGTGATGCCGCATGTACGCATCACGGACACCAGAGTGAGCTGCACAACGCGGCTCACTCTGACGTCCACAGCAGAGAGCACCAGGCGTTGCGTTAGGGGCACGTTATGCGACCATAACGTCCCCTAAAACGCAACGTCCTGCTGTGAAACCAGCCTAATACTTACCAGGACTGTGGATTTGGTACAAAAATCATCCGACTACTCAGTTTATGAAACCACCGACTCCTGGTACCCAAAATTGTTCCAACTCTGATTCCACTGCCGTGTGTGTGTGTGTGTGTGTGTGTATTAGTATTCCTTATAGTGTACCAGAGCTGACAAAAGGAAAAAGATTTATACGTACCTGGGGCTTGCTCCAGCCACATCCGCTCGGATCGCTCCCACGCCGCTGTCCTCCACTGCCTGCTGGGTCCCGTCACTTATGTCAGCCGGAGCCAGTCTATGTAGGAGAAGTGCGCCCTCTATGTATCTCTCCAGCAGCTGCTGGAGAGATACGCAAACAGCGCACTTATCCTGCGTAGACTGGAGCCGACTGATGTAAGTGACGGGACACGGTTCCCAAAGCTGTGGGCAGCAGAGGACGGCGGCATGGGAGAAATCCGAGCGGATGAGGCTGTAGAAAGCCCCAGGTATGTATAAATATTTTTCCTTTTGTCAGCTCTGAGTCTCTTTTACATGTTTTTTTTTTTTTTTTGGGGGGGGGGGGGGGGGGGGATATAGAGCATCAATACCTTCCTCAGTACTTTAGAGTAAAGTCTTATAATTGTTTTCTATTGATATCAAAGAAAATGTATTTAAGATTTTGTAGCCCCAGTTAAAGATGACCACATCTGAATCTGATTTGTTTTAATTTTGTCATTAAGCCTACAGCATCATGCACACTTTTAACTACTGTTGCTTTGCAGGGACTGAGACACAATCTTGGGGAAGTTGGTGACAGTTCACAACCGAGGCTGTACAGATGCATCTCTTGCCTGTAGTCTAGCGATGTGTTCTGTCACTGTGGGGAGTGGTAGGCAGCCAATGTGTGGCATATGGTGGAGCACAGGAGAGAACAAGGGTGTCGGGCTGCGTTTGTGCAAGACAACCTGACATGCCAAATGTGTAGCCTGTGGTGATCTTAAGCGGCTGCCACTGCCAAGCTTTAAAGAGGAGCTGTCCGCCATACTATCTTAGAAAAACTGATAAATACTTCTACTTGCATAACGTGTATTGCACTGTCTACATTTTGATTTTAGTAATTTTTCTATAGTTAAAAAAGAAAAAATCCTTCTTAGGATTTTACATCTTAACTGTCTATTTTGAGGCCAATCTTTGTCATTTTCTCTCTTAGGGCCCATTCACACTTGCAAAACGCTAGCGTGGGTGATTTTACTATGATTAGCACAGTAAAATCACTGTACACTTACGCGATTCAGAGCGACCGCGATCAGCACTTTATTAACCTCCTTGGCGGTAACACGGGGTAAGCCACCGGAGGGTGCCGCTCAGGCCCTGCTGGGCGATTTAAATAATTTTTTCTTTTTGCTGGACGCAGCTAGCACTTTGCTAGCTGCGCCAGCACACCGATCGCCGCCAGCACACCGATCGCCGCCGACCCGTTCCCGATCGCCGCTATCCGTTACAGCGCGCCCCCCCCCCAGACCCCGTGCGCTGCCTGGCCAATCAGTGGCAGGCAGCGCCGAGGGGTGGATCGGGACTCCCAATGACGTCACGACGTCGCTGACGTCATCCCGCCCCGTCGCCATGGCGACGGGGGAAGCCCTCCAGGAAATCCCGTTCTTTGAACGGGATTTCCTGATCGGAGATCGCCGAAGGCGATCGAAGTGGGCGGGGGGATGCCGCTGAGCAGTGACTATCATGTAGCGAGCCCTGGGCTCGCTACATGTTTTAACAAAAACAAAAAAAAAACTGTTGTGCTGCCTCCTGGCGGAATGTTTCATACCGCCAGGAGGGTTAAGCACTCTACCGCAATCGCTCCAGAATCGCCACAAAAAATGCTGCAGGTAACTCATTTCGCATATGGCACTAATCATGGCAGTGAGATCACTGCCATAGGTTAGAATAGCACTAGCACTTTAAAAATCGCTAGCACTTTCATGATTAGCGGGGATCGGCCGCTAATCGCCTTAGTGTGAATGGGCCCTCACTCTCCTCTGCCTGATTGTGTATGCATTGCCTGCCCTCCTCCTAGTCTTCCACTCCCACCCAGCTCTGAATGATTTTCTCAGAATGAGAAATATTGGCCAATCAGAGAGGAACAGAGGTGTGGGAGGGGAAAGAGGCTACAGCCAATTAGACTGCATTAGCTATGTTTGAGGGGAAAATATGGAAAAAAAAAAGAAAACCCAGCATGCCCTGCAACTTCCTTTGTGCTGCAGATGTACCAAATAAGAGCCAGGGAAACTGGGGAATCATGTTTTATGGAGAAGAAAAATAAGAATGACTTTTAACTTTTGGATTGCCTGGTTAGCATCCTTATTACTAGTTTACCAGATATAAAGAACTGATTTTTGATTTTATGCCGACAGTTACACTTTAACCACTTAATCACAACTAGACGTTTATAAACGTTTAGTGTATTTGTGGAGAGTGCACCACTAGTTTGTTACTAAATGAGGCACATGTGGTATCATTTTAACCATGACTAGTTGTAGAATACATTTTGATGGATCTTAAAGCTTGTACACACATCTCATAAAAAATAGTTATGGACAAACACAATACAAAATAAAAGTTATTTTCAAAATTATGATTAAATTTGGGAAAGTTTTAGCGGTAACATTCTAACCGTGATAAGTAGTAGAATATTGGTTAGAAGGTTTTAGGGTTGAGGCCCATGTCTCGTGTATTCTTTTAAGTCACAAACTGAATCAAAGGCAATTCAATTTTTGTAAATTCTGTACCAAAATAAAAAACATGTAAAATGAAAACAAAGTGAAAGAATATGAAAGAAACAACATATATTGTTACCTTAGGAACTTGGCTTTTTAAATATGTATGCCATGAAGGTATATTAGTATTATTTTTGCAAATAAGGTCTTATAATCAATAGTTAACATAAAGAAAGCAAAAAAACAGAAAAAAGACAATATTGTCACCGAACATTGTGCTAGGAACATAATCTAAACATTGTTATAACGAGGATGAATAAGCAGATACAATTTGTGGGTTTAAAGAGGTACTGCCTAACAAACAAAATTAGTTTTACTCACCTGGGACTTCTAACAGCCCCCTGCAGGAGTCACTTGCGGATCCTCCTTTCCCCCGTGGCCAGCTAGTTTAGATTTGCCACCAAATTGAATGACCTTAAAAATAAAAACAGCAAGAGGTATGCTCTCATAGTGAGTACTGCCTCCACAGTACTCCGTGGAGCCAGGAGGATGCACGATAATCAACTTTCTAGTACTGCCGAACCGGGACATGTGAGAGGTGCCCAGGACCGGAATGGAGCGGTATTGTTATATGCAATTGTTCAAGTATACCTATGTACACAGTTTTTATTTGGGGCCATTTGGGCGCATATTAAAACGGTTTTACACTTTAAACATTACATGGTTTTTATAGATGCTGGAGAACGACGTTGAGAGTGTTATGCAAAGTTGAAAGAAATTATCCAGTGAGCAGGGGATGAAAGGGGGGTTGTGTCAATCCCCTCACTTATGGTGGTAGTTATTCCCTCGCACAGTGTGTGTTTTGCACAAGGGTGAACTGTGGAGGCAGTACTCGCTATGAGAGCATACCTCTTGCTTTGTTTTTATTTTTAAGGTCATTCAATTTAGATTGCCTGTGTATGGACGTCTGGCGTGGCTAACCTGGTTGAAAATTATCTGAGACTTGTCCTCATATATAGTCAGCAGCCGGCATTAATAGAGAATAAGGATATCAGAGACTGAGCGCAACATCACGGTGATACGTTTTTTAGTTTAGATTTGCCGAAAGGGCCCAGCGACGCGTAGTCTTCTTCGCGTTCCCGTCTGCAGTAGCGCTATTGCAGTCGGTAATGCGAAGAGGGAGACATGTGGCCAAGCCTGCACAGGGGCAGTGAGCCTGTCGGCCGAAAATGAAACGAGCTGGCGGCGGTGGACAGAAGGATCCGCAAGTGACTGCGAGGGCATGGGACGGCTGCAGGGGGCTGATGCAAACCCCAGGTGAGTAAAACTGATTTTTTTTTTTTGTTAGGCTTAAAGAGAAACCGTGACCAAGAATTGAATTTCTTCCCAATCAGTAGCTGATACCGCCTTTTACATGAGAAATATATTCCTTTTCACAAACGGATCATCAGGGGGCTCTGTATGGCTGATATTGTAGTGAAACCCCTCCCACAGGAAATTGAGGACCATAGTCCTGGCAGTTTTCTGTCTGTGAACCTCGTTGCATTGTGGGGATTAACCATTTACAGTTGTTTCCAACTGCCAAAAAAGCAAGCAGCAGCTACTCCCAGTGACATTACCTGCCAGCAGTAAAAATGTCACCATGTGATAAATGTCAGAATGTAAATCAGGGAGAGGAAAGATTTTACAATGGGCAAACACTGACTAAATAATTTATACATAATTATTGTAAAAATCAATAACTTTTTTTTTTTACATTATTTTCACTGGAGTGGTCTTTAAAGAGACTGAAGCAGTTTTAGGGTTTTTACTTTTTATTTAGCTTATGCATGTTGGTCCCTGCTAAGACACTGCATCCCCACGGCAAAACAAGGGGTTTATACTCCCCAAATCTCCTGGTCTAATTGCGAGGAGCGCCTCCTGATTGAGGCAGAGCTTAGGGCTGTAGCTCTGCCTCTTGTTGCATCAATCCCCGCTGATTGCTGCTTCTCCCAGCCCCTCTCAGTCTTCCTTCACTGAGAGGGGCAGGGAAGAGGCGGAGATCCACGGGTGATTAATGCGAATGGAGGCAGAGCTGCAGCTCAAAGCTCTTCTTCCCTAGGCAGCAAAATCCACGACCAAGAAAGTCATGGATTTTGATCATCGTTTTAGCAGGGACCAACATGCTTAAGCTAAATAAAAGGTAAAATCCTGTTTTTTAATTGGCTTCAGAGTCTCTTTAAGGATCCCTTTAACCTCCTTGGCGGTATGGACGAGCTCAGTTCGTCCATGACCGCTGGAGGGCGCCGCTCAGGCCCCACTGTGCCGATTTTCACAAATGTTTCTTTTAAAACGCGCAGCAAGCACTTTGCTTGCTGCGTGTTGATGACGCTCGCCGCCGAAGCGCCGCTACCCGCCTCGTAATGGCCTCCCCCACGCCGAGACCCCTGCGCAGCCTGGCCAATCAGTGCCAGGCAGTGCTGGGGGGTGGATCGGGACTCCGTCTGACGTCACGACGTCGATGACATAATTGAGATCGTCGTCATGGTGACGGGGGAAGCCCTAAAGGAAATCCCGTTTTTTTTCCCTTTAAAATGCATTGAAAATAAGGTCATTACTAAACAAAATTGGCACACACTAAAAGTCTAATTTGTCCTGAAAAAAAGAATATATAGATCATTTAGGTGTGATTAGCAGTAATAAAATTGACGAATGAATGGGAGCAGTGCTGATAGGTGAAAATTTGTTTGGTCGTGAAGTGGTTAAAGGACTTCCGAGGCCAAATCGGGGAAAAAAAGTGAAATACCTGCATCGCATATGAAGGCACGGAGGATGCCGTCCGCGCCCTTCATACCGTTCCGCCGGGTCCCCGCTGCTCAATAGCCCCCCGAGCCGACTCCTGACCCCACGGCCCGGGTCGGGCTCTCCTGCCTCCACAAACATGGCTGCATGAGCTGGCCGCGGCTGCGCAGTCCGCATAGCCGCGAATGCAGCTGCGCAGCTCTAGGGCCTACCCCCCTGATCCACGCTACAGGAAACAGCCTGTAGCGTTGATCGAGGATAGGCCCTAGAGCTGTACAGCCGCACTTTCGGCCATGTTTGTGGAGGCAGGAGAGCCCGACCCGGGCCGTGGGATCAGGAGCCGGCCCGGGAGGCTGTTGAGCGGCATGGAGGGCGTGGACGGCGTCCTCCGTGCCTTCATATGCGATGCAGGTATTTTACTTTTTTTTTTTCGATTTGGCCTCGGAAGTCCTTTAAAGAAAAGCTGTATTGAGAAAAACCTCCCCTGGGGGGTACTCTCCTGTGGTGGGGGAGGCCTCCGGATCCTATTGAGGCTTCCCCCATCCTCCATGGTCCCACGACGGCGGAGATAAAGCTCCCCGAACAGCGGGTATGTAAATATTTACCTTCCCGGCTCCAGCGCAGGCGCAGTATCGGCTCTCCGCCTCGGAGATAGGTGGAAATAGCTGATCGCTGTCGGGCCGCTCTACTGCGCAGGCAAAAGTCTCCTGCGCCTGCGGAGTGGAGCGGACCCGACGGAGATCGCTATTTTCGCCTATCTCCGCACGGAAAGCCGCAACAGCGCCCCCGCTGGAGCCAGGAAAGGTAAATAAATCAGCGCTTGTCAGGCTTGTTGAGGGAGGATTCCGGGACACTTCGAGGGAGCCAGCGCTGGACTGCCTGCAGCTACAGGGGAGGGGAAGCCTCATTGGGACCCTGAGGCTTCCCCCTCCCGAGGTGTGTACCCCCCCAGGGCAACTTTTTTTTTTTTATACAGGTTCTCTTTAAGGACAACTGAAGCAAGAGGCATATGGAGAATGCCATATTTATTTCCTTTAAAAGCGGACTTGAACTCAGACCTTCTGCTCTAAAAGATAAGCAACAGCATAATAATTTTAAAAGAAAAACATTTATTTGTGACCGCTCATACTAAACCTGCAATAACGCTGCAGTGTGATAAATCTGCTTTCATGGAAGCAGAAATAGGGTTAACATCCTTTGTTTACAAATTAGCAGCCCTGTCCTGGCAGAGGAGATTCCTGACCAGACACAGCTGAAGAGATCAAATTACAGTGGTGATTAGTCACAGATGAGGGGGGATTAGACAGGCTAAACTCTCTAAATACATACAGGGTGAATTTCTCTGTTTTCCTTCTGTCCTATGCAAGAGTTCAAGTCCACTTTAAACAATACCAGTTGCCTGGCTATCTTTCTGATCCTTTACCTCTAAAGGTGGCCATACACTGGTCGATTTGCCATCAGATTCGACCAACAGATAGATCCCTCTCTGATCGAATCTGATCAGAGAGGGATTGTATGGCCACCTTTACTGCAAACAGATTGTGAATCGATTTCAGCCTGAAACCGATCACAATCTGTGGAGCTGCCGCTGCTGCCGCCCCCCCCTGCATACATTACCTGTTCCGGCCGGCGCGAGTCCCCGCTGTCTTCTTCTCGGCTCCGGCTACTGAACTTCCTGTCCAGGGGAAGTTTAAACAGTAGAGGGCGCCCTGCCGGGACAGGAAGTTCTGTGTAGCTCTGGAGCCCGAAGCGGAGAAGAAACTGTCTGGAGCCCGAAGCGGAGAAGAAGACCAGGGGACTCGCGCGGCTGGAGCAGGTAATGTATTACCGTTGTGTTGCGTCGGTCGTCGGGCATTTGAACGCCGCTAACGACGCACTCCCGACCCGCCGGCGACCGAGAAAAATCTTCCGCACGGATGGGTCGACTGGAATCGATGGGACCGATCGATTTCGGACGGAAATCTATCATTCTGTCAGCGGTGTGTGCAGCGATTTCACGCTGATCGAAACGGCTGTATATTGGCGGGAAAATCGTTAGGTGTATGGGCCCCTTAATACTTTTAGCCATGGACCCTGAACAAGCATGTAGCAGATCAGGTGTTTCTGACATTGAGCTCTATTCACAAAACTTCTCAGAAATGACTTATTTATCACCTAATTGATAAAAATAACCTTTACACATTTACAAGCAAAATAATCGCTCAAAGTAAGTTGTTCCTGATTAACTTAATTTCAATGTTACTTTTCTTACCTTAATTATATTATATTTTTTCTCTTTGGAAGCTTAAAAATGTAACTTAGATAAGGTGAAAACAGGTGAAAATGCTTTGTGAATCATACCCATTATTGTCAGATCTGACAAGATTAGCTGCATGCTTGTTTCTGGTGTGATTAAAACACTACTGCAGCCAAATAGATCAGCAGGGCAGCAAAGCAATGCACATTGTTTAACCGGTTCAGCACCGCAGTCCGAAAATCTCATGCATCCGAGCAACGTTCACCTCCCATTCATTCGCCTATAACTTTATTGCTACTTATCACAATTAATTGATTTATATCTTGTTTTTTCCGCCACTAATTAGGCTTTCTTTGGGTAGTACATTTTGCTAAGAATTATTTTTTTCTAAATCTATTTTAACAGGAAGATTAAGAAAGAAATTAAAAAAAATTCATTATTTCTCAGTTTTTGGCCATTATAGTTTGAAATTAATATACGCTACCGTAATTAAAACTCATGTATTTTATTTGCCCATTTGTTCCAGTTATTACACCGTTTAAACGATGTCCCTATCACAATTTATGGTGCCGATATTTCATTTATAAATAAAGGTGCATTTTTTCAATTTGCGTCCATCACTATTTATAAGCTTATAATTTTTAAATAATATAATAACATATTCTCTTGACATGCATATTTAAAAAGTTCAGACCCTTGGGTAACTATGTATTTTTTTTTTTTTTTTTAATTGTATTTTTTATTTTATTTTTTTTTTAATAAAAAAAAGTGAATGTGGGTAATTTTTGGTGTGGGAGGGAAACTGCTAATTTTAAATGTAAAATAATATTTTTTTTTTATTAAAAATGTATGTGGGTGCAGTTTACTATTTGGCCACAGTGAAAAAAGTCCTGGATGTGAACGATCTCGCATCCAGGAACTAAAATGCTGGGGGGAAGTTTCCAGGGGGCAGAAATACTGCGCTCTCTGGAGAGAAAGCGTCGGTATTTCTGTGGGGAAGTTAGATCGGTGAATGGGAATTATATTCCTATTCACTGATCGGGGGGCTAGCGGCGGGCAGCGGGGGCGCGCCCGATCGCGCGCACCAGCCGGCGGCAGCAGCAGTGCCTATCTGGACGAGGTAGCTCGTCCAGATAGGCCGAACTTGTTAAAAGGAAGTACATCTGGCAGCCTCCACATCCACCTCACTTCAGTTGTCCTTTTTAAGCATTTCTGCCGCCCGGACGTGAAGCTCACGTCCGGGCAGCTGCTCTGCTGCGGTACTGCGCTTCTGTGCGCTCCCGCGCACGCCCCCGTGGTGTCCCCCGGTAGCCCTGGGATCAGTGAACTGGAACATGGTTCCCGATTACCGATCCGTGTCCCCGGCAGAAAAACAGAAACGCTCTTACAAGAGGCTTCAGTCTTTCTACACGTAAAAATGTCTGCATCCCCCTTGTGCTTCCGCTTAGCGAGAAGAACAAGGAGGGAAAAAAATATTCAAGGTGGCCGTCATGTGGCCAAATAGTAAAACTACATCTACATATTTTTTACATTACAATTTACACATATATTAACATTAAAAATTAACTGTTTGTTTCCCACACCAAAATATTACCCACATAAAATTTTTAATGGAGAAAAAAATTACAATAAAAAAAAAAAGACATAAATAGTTACCTAAGGGTCTGAACTTTTTAAATATGCATTTGAAGGGGGTATACTACGAACATTTTTTAAATTATAAGCTTGTAAATAGTGATGGACGCAAAACGGAAAAAATGCAACTTTATTTCCAAATAAAATATTGGCGCCATACATTATGATAGGGACAAAATTTAAATGGTGTCATAACTGAGACAAACGGGCAAATAAAATACATTGGTTTTAATTATGGTAGTGTGGATTATTTCAGGGCTGTGGAGTCGGTCCAAAAATCCACCGACTCCGACTCCGACTCCTCAGTTTAGGATTCCACCGACTCCGACTTCACGACTCCGACTCCTCTAATTTGCATATTACAATTTTGTTGATTAAAAGTATGTAACATGAAATTCGTCTCTTAACTGCCAACGCTTAGGAATTTTACAAGACAACTGAAGTGAGAAGGATATGTAGACTACTATATTTATTCCCTTTAGACTAAAACTAGTCCTTGGTAAGAGTACTTGTAAAAGGTACAAACCGGAACAAAGAACATCTATCAGGCCCTAGGCAATGTAAGTGTGGGTACATGTAAGAATGATGTGCAGGTACTCTGGAGGGGAATGAGGAGATTCTTCCTCTATTACACATTCTTCATGCACAATCTGAACAAGGTTTATGGGTGACAGACAACACCTCTGTGTTCAATGTGCACAGCATTCTCAGTGGATTCCCTGCAGCTCTGTGTGGAGTGCATATGTAGAGTTACTGTGTAACAAAGTAAACCTGAGACAGATGAAATTAAAGTTTTATACATACCTGGGGCTTCCTCCAGCCGCCTTCAGGATAATCAGTCCCTCTATGTCCTCCTCCACCACCTGGATCTTCTGCTATGGGTCCAGGTACTTGAGCCAGTCGGGCGTAGTGCGCATGCACACACTCCGCCACCAGGAGCGTACTACACCTGCGCAGCACTATTGCGCAGGTGCAGAATGTTCCTGGCTGTGGGAGCGGCATGCGGCCGGACATCGCTGACTGGCTGAATTACCAGGACTCATAGCAGAAGATCTGGGTGGTGGAGGACAGTGAGGGACTGATTAGCCTGAAGGGGGCTGGAGGAAGCCCCAGGTATGTAAAAAAACTTTACTTTTCATCCGTCTCCGTTACCCTTTAATTTGTAGTCACCAAACCAAATTTTAATAACATATCAAATTATTTGATTTCATGAGCAAAGAGAGTGCATACATTTGCATAAATCAGCATCAATGCAGAATTATTTCCATCTCGTTGACCATCTCTATTAGTGACACGGCTACACATCAGGCTTTATTCTTACAGCATAGATGTTATTTAGTATATATAAGAGATTCCTGTGTACACATCATATATACAGTCACAATCAGATATGTATATCTGACCTTAAAAATACGGGGACTGCTTTATTGAAGCAGCACAAGTAACTAATTTTGATTGGTTTATTTCATTTTTGTGGACTAAGCACAGCTATTACTGTATATATACTGTATATATACATTATATTTAATGACTATTATCTGAGAAATATAACATTTTATCATATTTTCTATTTTAATTACAGTTACAAATTCATTAGGAGTCGGAGTCGGTGCATTTTTTCCCGACTCCGACTCCAGGCACCCAAAATTGCCCGACTCCACGACTCCGACTCCACGACTCTGACTCCACAGCCCTGGATTATTTTAAAGCTATAATGGCCGAAAACTGAGAAATAATTAATTTTTTTCTTATTAATCCTGTTAAAATGCATTTATAAAAAAAATAATTCTTAGCAAAATGTACCACCCAAAGAAAGCCTAATTAGTGGCGGAAAAAACAAGATTTAGATCAATAAATTGTGATAAGTAGTGATAAAGTTATTAGCGAATGAATGGGAGGTGAAAATTGCTCTGATGCATAAAGTGAAAAATCCCCGTGGGCTGAAATGGTTAAGACCAGTCATATCAGCTGAACGACGGACTGTACACACGCCTGATTTGACGTCCGGACGACTGAACGACGAGACGTCCAAATGACCCGTCGTTTAAAAAAATCAGATGTGTGTATGGGCCTTAAGGTGCATACACACTCCATGCTTTCTAACAAAGGAATCTTGACTCGATCAAGCCAAGTAAGAGTTTGGGAGTAGAGCACTGTACAGACACTCTGCTATACTAGTGCACTGCATTTGTTGATATGGACAGGGGAGGAGGGACAATGTGTGATGCATGACAGTCTTCCACCGTGGGGGTAAAGACTAGGCATAGTCCATGAGATAAGAAGTAATTCCGAGTTGATGCAGGATTAATTAATTGTATGAATATGTATGCAGCTTTTGACTTAGCCAACTGTATTCCACCCAGCGGGAGGTGACAACGGACCCGTCGTTGCCTGCAGTCCGGCGTGTGTACGGACCTTTAAGCTTCATAATTGGCATCTAAAATGTGAACAATCCTGCATCAACTCAGAATTTTGATCTCATTGACCATCCCTAATAAAGAGGGGAACCATGGATTTGGAATGCCAGATCATTACCTCTTGGGTCATCTGTATACACGCTATGTTCTCGGTCAAAATGATGAGTCTACAGTGTCTATGAGGCTTTACTGTATGTTGATTTGTAAAGAATGCTTGTGGATTATTAGCTATACCAAGGCTGCCTTTATTGTGTGTTACTACTAATATTTGCTGTGGAGGCCTGATAAATGCATTTCATGTATTTTTTTTTAAAATTACACTTTGCACCAGAGTTACGGTATATTCAAATAAGATGGCATATTGAATACATAGAAGTTTAGATTGACACTGGTCAAGACCCTGTAAAGAAGTGAATGCTTAATTCAGTATTTTTCTTACAAATGTATTTAGCCAGATGAGGGAATTTGGTTCTCAAAGATATGATTCATCTGAGCAGGCTATCTTCTTCCATTACTCCATAGTTCAGTTTCAGCATTCACCTGTCCATTCCAGGCACTCTTGGCAGTGTACAGGTGTCAATTACTTTATATAGCCTAGAGCTCAAGCTGTAATGTTTTTAAGCACAAGCAGTCCGGAGGGTGTCCCCTAATTAATAGTGTCCGCTGTGACAATGAGCAGTACGTCTCCCCAGGAAGTGTGTTTCGCCACGTGACCATCAAACCCCCCCCCCCCCCCCCCACCTTGATTAATAGTGTCCGCTGTGACAATGAGCAGTCTGTCTCCCCAGGAGGTGTTTCACCCCCCCCCCCCTTCCAGAGAAATGACTCACCAGATGTTGGGATCCAGCGGGTCACTATTCTCATTTGGGTATCCGTCCAGCCCAAGCCTCTCTGGCAGCAGCAGCTCCTGTCTCTCTGCCCTCCAGGGCAGCCTCTGGTACATTACACTTTATTTTTCAGGCAGCTTCTTTGCATCCTTTTAAGGGAAATAACTGCTTATGACCTGACTGACATGATTGGATTATGTACTCTTCTGCTTGATTGCTCTATGGCAGTGACCAGCTGGAGAAAGTTAAAAACAAGCTCGGACTATCAACACCACATACAGGAGACAGGTGTCAACATAGGTACTTAGACTGATGTTTTCTTTTAAACAATACCAGTTGCTTGGCAGTTTTGCTGATCTCTTTGGCTGCAGCAGTGGCTGAATTACACACCTGAAACAAGCATGCAGCTAATCCAGTCTGACTTCAGTTAGAGCACCTGATCTGAATACTTGTTCAGGGACAGTGGCTAAAAGTATTAAAGACACAAGATCAGCAGGAGAGTCAGGCAACTGGTATTATTTTAAAAGGAAAAATCCATATCCTTCTCAGTTTAGCTTCCCTTTAAAGCCAAAGGTAGACTGAGACGTCTAGTAGCATATTTCACATGCATGTTTGTTGATCGTAATGTTTTATAAACTTGTATTTGAATAGTGGAGTGCGGTTGTAGTCTGTGCATTTGTATAGTGTTTATATATTACTGGCTGAGTGGTACGGTTTGCTCCTCTTGAAAGAAGGTTTAAAGTAATGGTTAAAATGGTTGATGCTGTATTGTGTCCTACAGTTTATTTCACTGTTGCCTCTAAACCTTTGGTGTATACCTAAGATCTGGTAATGGAAGAAGCAAAAGTAAACTTCGAGTCCTTCGTAAGATTTTGAAAGTCAAATTGTGCTTCAGGAAATATGGTTAAAATATCTTTATCAATGGTCTACTCTCTCTTCTGGAATACCCCCTAAACTAGACCACCCCTTTATAGGCACTACTAGACGTGCTTTTGCTACGTGTTGCAAAGAATTTAAGATCTCTGTTACCCAAGGCCCATGATGCCTTTGGTAGGGCATCCTCAATTTACATCAGGTGACAAATCCTCATTTCTCACAAGTTGGGCAGAAACGCAGATACCTAGGGCACTTCATTTTACGTCAGTAGGGAGGGTGAAAAGTCGGGAATCTATTCAACTTCCAGCCTCAGGCCAAAGAATTCTCCTCTGGAACTTCTTCCAAACCTGCCATTTCTTATCTACTACTATAACCAGATCGGGTGATTCATTTCAATTGATGCAATTTGACCGTAAATGCTTAGAAACTCCAGATAAGAGACATAAGTTGTCATGGATGTACAATTTATTTGCTCAGTCAACCTGGGACTTGACCTTTAAAAGGCAGTGGGACAGGTTGCTAGGTTAGCCTCTTACCAATGAACAAGGGCAAACGATATGTTTGCGCACAAATCCTCCAGAAGATGGAGCTCAAAATTTATAAATGTGTTACCTTATGTGGTACAGGACTCCAGAAGTCCTACACAAATTTTCCCGGGCCATACCAAATTGTTACTGGAGGTGTGAGTCTCTGGACCAGGTGACCTGTTACACATAGCCTTTGAGTGTCTTTTATTAGGCCACTATTGGAAGTAGGTCCATAGGCTAACGCAACTGATTTCAGGAATCTCGTTATTATATTTGCCTGCAGTTTTCATACTCAGTGCTCTCTTCCGGCTCTTATAACAAAACAATCCTTCCTCAATTGATTTCAGCAGCTAGACTTTTAATTCCTGCATGGTGAACGAAAACTGTCCCATCCTATAAGGCAACCACTAGTGCACATGACAGGCCTGGGTCCCGAGCACTGCCACTACTCGGGACCCCAGAACCAGCATGTAACACAATACGGGGGCGCAGGCAAGCCCTGGAGCTGCCACCACCAGGAACCTGCCCCCACCACTCCTTCAACTTACCAAACACCAAAGAAAATGCTCACTGACAGACAGCACTCTGCCACTTATGTAGTCTGCAGACTGCTTGTCAGCCAATAGGAAGTGCACATACATTACACCTAGTCTGCAATACTCAATTAAGCAGAGGCTGTGCAATACAGCCAATCGTTGGAGAGGGTTTCAGTAACATATAGACAAAGGCTATATGCCAGCAGGGGGCACCAACGTGCAGGATACGCCCTCTCCTCCGCCAAGCTTTTTTATTGCCCTCTGATGTGTTTATACATGTTAATTAGATCCCCTCTAAGGTGTCTTTTCTCAAGACTAAATAAACCCAGTTTATCTAACCTTTCTTGGTAAGTGAGACCTTCCATCCCACGTATCAATTTTGTTGCTCATCTCTGCACCTGCTCTAAAACTGCAATATCTTTCCTGTAATGTGGTGCCCAGAACTGAATTCCATATTCCAGATGTGGCCTTACTAGAGAATTAAACAGGGGCAATATTATGCGAGCATCTCGAGTTTTTATTTCCCTTTTAATGCATCCCAAAATTTTATCAGCTTTAGCTGCAGCGGCTTGGCGTTGAATACGATTATTTAACTTGTTATCGATGAGTACTCCTAAGTGCTTCTCCAAGTTTGATGTCCCCAACTGTCTCCCATTTATTTTGTATGGTGCTAGACCATTGGTATGACCAAAATGCATGACTTTACATTTTTCAACATTGAATTTCATCTGCCATTTATGCGCCCATATAGCCATCCTATCCAGATCCTCTTGCAATATGACACTATCTTCCTGAGTCAATCAGCAGAAGAAAAGTCCATGCACAGGATACAATCACCAGCTCTGGAGTGCAACTCACCAATCCACAGGGTGTCGAATTAAAAAAGAGAAAAAGCGTTGGTGCACATCCGGGCAAAACATCAATTTATTGCTTCATAAAAAATCTGTTCATCAAAAATAACACAATCCAGCAAGACAGAGAAAGGTGCAGGCAGTGAGTAATCTACAGCCGTTTTGCGCCATACAAAGTGTGGCGCATCATCAGGACCCTGATGATGCGCCACACTTTGTAAGGCGCGAAACTGCCTGTACCTTTCTCTGTCTTGTTGGATTGTGTTATTTTTGGATGAACAGAATTTTAATGAAGCAATAAATTGATGTTTTAGCCGGATGTGCACCAACGCTTTTTCTCTTTTTTAAGTTCGCGATCTTCCTGAGAGTTGATGATTATGCACAATTTTTTGTCATCTGCAAAAATAGCAACATTGCTTTCTACTGCATCTACTAGGTCATTAATAAATAAATTGAAGAGCACTGGACTCAGTACAGACCCTTGTGGGACCCCACTGCCTTTTTATATATAATTAATTGAAGAAGTAAGAATATTTCCAGCTCTCGTATCCATTCCAATACAACATATCATCATATTCTCTTCTCCAATTTTCAAAATTACAAAATAAACGAAACCTATAAAGAACCCCCCTCTACTCTCCCCAATCTTCCAATTAACAATCTCATAAAGAATTCAACATTATTTGAATTTCTTCTTTAAAGATCCCCTCCACCATTTGGGACCCCACTGCTAACAGTCACCCATTTTGAGTATGATCCATTGACCACAACTCTTTGTTTTCTGTCCATTAGGCAGTTCCCTATCCATGCACACAGACTCTTTCCCAGTCCTTGCATCCTTGACTTTTGCACCAGACTTTTGTGGGGAACAGCATCAAAGGTCTTAGCAAAGTCCAAGTATATCAGAGCTACAGCATTCCCAAAATCCACATTAGCGTTCACTACCTCATAAAAGCTGAGCATGCTAGTCAAACACGACCTGTCTTTAGTAAACCCATGCTGATGCTGAGAAATAAGATTATTTTCTACTATGTAGTCATGTATAGTATCTCTTAGTAACCCCTCAAATAGTTTGCATACAACTGATGTTAAGCTTACAGGTCTATAATTTCCTGGATCTGATTTTTTTTGCCCTTCTTAAATAAAGGGAAAACGTGGGCTGTACGCCAATCCACTGGGACTCTGCCAGTTGAAAGATAGTCACAAAAGAAAGAAAGGGGTTTAACTATAACAGAACGTAATTCCCTTAGGACCCAAGGATGCATGTCTATTTTTAATTTATTTAGTCTTGCCTTCACTTCTTCCTGCGTTAAAGAGGAACTTTAACGACAAAACGGCCCCTGGGGGGTACTCACCTCGGGTGGGGGAAGCCTCCGGATCCTAATGAGGCTTCCCACGCCGTCCTCCATCCGTCAGGGGTCTCGCTGCAGCCCTCCGTGCAGCGGTGACGTAATATTTACCTTCCTGGCTCCTGCGCAGGCGCTCTGACGGCTGTCGGCGCCGAAGTAGGCGGAAATACCCGATCGCCGTCGGGTCTGCTCTACTGCGCAGGCGCAAGTTTCCGGCGCCTGCGCAGTAGAGCGGACCCGACGGAGATTGGGTATTTCCGTCTATTTCCGTGCCGAAAGTCGCCACAGCGCCCCCGCTGGAGCCAGCAAAGGTAAATATTGAACTGACAGTCGGCACAGTCGCCGGCTGTTCGGAGGGCTGCAGCGAGACCCCCGTGGGACAGAGGACGGCGTGGGAAGCCTCATTAGGATCCGGAGGCTTCCCCCACCCGAGGTGAGTACCCCTCAGGGGATCTTTTTAATGTTACAGAGTCTCTTTAAGTATTTAATATTACAATTGGAAGATTGAGACTCTTCTGCATCTGTAATTTGCAACAGTGATGTTTCCCTTGTGAAGACAGAAGTAAAGAAAGCATTTATTAACTCTGCCTTACCTTGATCATCCACCATTGAGTTCCCACCCTCATCCTATAGGAGTCCAATACAATCAACCTTTCTTTTTTTACAGTTGATGTACTTGTAAAACTTCTTTGGGTTAGATTTGATATCCCTAGTGATTTGATTTTCAGCCTCAATCTTTGCCAGCCTAATTTCTTTTTTACAACTTTTATTGCACTCCTCATAATTGCTTAATGCAGCCTCGGTCCCCTCCTGTTTTAGGACCTTATAGGCCTTCTTTTTCCCCTTCATTTTATTTCTAACCTTTCTATTCATCCATAATGGCCTTTTTTTTATTCCTAGACATTTTGTTTCATATGGGATATACCTACTACAATATTGATTGAGAATAAGTTTAAAAGCTTTCCATTTCCCTTCAGTGACCTCCCCTTGTAGTACATTATCCCAGTTCACCAAACTTAGTGCCTGCCTGAGTTGATTGAACTTTGCTTTGCTTTTCTAAAGTTCATAGTTTTAGTGGTCCCGCTGCCCCGTGGCCTACCAGTCACCAGATCAAACGTTATCATGTTGTGATCACTATTTCCCCAATCTCCTTGAACTTGCACATTTGATACATTATCTGGACTATTTGAAAAGATCAAATCCAGTAACGCATTTCCGCTAGTTGGTTCCATTACCATTTGAGTCAGGTAACTGTCCTTTAGTGATGCCAGAAATCTGCTGCTTTTACCAGAATGGGTAGCCTCAATACTCCAGTCAATGTCTGGAAAGTTGAAGTCACCCATAACTGACCTCATTTTTACTTGCAGCTTTTTCAATCTGCTACAGTAATTGCAGTTCTGCAGCTTCATGAATATGTGGTGGCCTGTAAATAAAAGCCTGTGAAATGTATGAAGTGCTTTTAATTCTATTTCAGTACATCACATAAACAACTTAAACAAAGATCTAAAAGCAGTTTAGCAGCAAACTTTGTGAAAACTAATATTTTTGACAGTCTCAAAACTTTTGGCCAGGACTGTACAATCTGAACCAGGTTTATGGGTGATAGACAACACCTCTGTGTTCAATGTGCACAACATTCTCAGTGGATTCCCTGCAGCTCTGTGGGAAGTGCATATGCAGAGTATAGTACTGTCACACGCCCCCTAGTGACCAAAACGCACAATGTCTTTCAATCGGTTCCAGCACACAGACCATGCAATCTGTGGTCGCAATTGGTGCGCAGAAACTACTGGAATTTTGGCAGCAGACAGGCTAGAAGGGAGCTTGTGAGTTATAGTAACACAAATTACACACTATTTCAGGGTATAGCACTGCCACCACTCCTGCAGAAGGGCAGGAGACCTAACCTCACTGATACGAATACCTGCAAATGGTTAAAACACCCTCTATTTTATCTTGCTATCAACAGTAGCGACTCTTCGGAAGGCTAGGATTCATTTTGTGTTGATGAATAGTAAGTGTAGCGAAAAAAAATTACTTTTAGAAGTCTTTTTTATTATAAATGCAATATAAATAATTAATATATACAGAAAATCATTAAAATCAACAATTATAGAGACAATAATAGCACAGTATAAAAATAAAAAGGGAAGAAAATATGTATACTTAAGGTCAGGTGAAAATGTCCTTCTGGGAAATCTGAACTCCTGGAACAATCCTTTGTTTCAGTTCAGGAGCAAAGTTCAAACAAATATGGCCGTTGCTCAGTCCTTAGTGAAGATGGAATTTGGAGGACTCAGGGGAGAAGTACCTGTCAAGTTCTTTTGAATGACCCACATTTTGGGTGGGGTCTCAGGTTCAGCCCAGGGACTGGACAGGGTGCGGTTAACTTTCTGGGTGGGTTTCTTGTGCCCACCAAATATGACATTTTCCATATCTCAGCTTACGCTTCCCGCACACACATAACAGTCACAGGTTCATATTCCTCAGAATATGACAGTTCATATGACATCAAACTTGATTACCATATTATGTTTAGTTCCTGAGAAGTTTAATACTTTGTCGTGTCTTATCCCTGGCCCCCCAAGACTGGTATCAAAATGTCCATCCAAACGCCACAAATCAGATTCTATAACTCCCATAACTGTCCTGGGCACGGTATTCCTTAGACACGCAAAAATCAAATACTACATTTATGTTTAAAGCTGATGGGGAGGCTCCACCGTGTCTGGAGCCCTGCTGTGTGGGAAGCTTGCTTTTGGCTGGGATCACCAAATGGTATCCTTTCAAAGGGGATGTTCACACTTGGGTGTCATTGGCCCATGAAGGAACTTCTTTTGATCAAGTTAATTACACAAACGGGTCTTATCAGTGAGCATACTTGGCTCTCATGAAAAGAACTCTGCTAACAGCTATGAAGAAAACAGAGACCCCCAGGCTTGGCTGCCTGCTAAGCCCTAAACATCAGATTTTGATCTGGCACGTCAACGGCAATCTGTACAGCAAACCGATTTCGATTGCATGGTACTACTATATAACTTAAAGTAAACCTAAAACAGATGAAAGTTGTATACATACCTGGGGCTTCCTCCAGCCCCCTTCAGGAATATATCTCTATCTATCTATCTATATATATTTATTTATTGTATTTATAAAGCGCCAACATATTACGCAGCGCTGGACAATAAATAGGGATACATACAATATTTAGGGGTGACATACAGCAAAATGACAATACCTGAATACAAGAAAGACCAGATCATGCAGCACAGTATGAGTACAAGGTAATGCTTAGTCAGTCACTGGATGGAGCATGGAGATTAGGCAAGTTAGGTTCACTCAGATGCCTAGCAGGGGTGCACAGTAATGGAGGTGCATGATCAGGTTGGGCACAAAAGGAGGAGGACCCTGCCCAAAGGCTTACAATCTAAAGGGAGAGGTAGGGACACGAAAGGTAGGGGACCAGAGTTCAGCTGTGGGTTTAGAGCACTTGTGAGGGGTAGTAGGCCAGAGTGAAAAGGTGAATTTTGAGGGCTTTCTTGAAGATGTTGAAGGAGGGGGCTGCCCTAATGGGTGGAGGTAGGGAGTTCCGTAGTGTTGGAGCAGCTCTTGAGAAGTCCTGGAGGCGTGCATGGGACTGGGTGATGCGGGGGGTGGTTAGGCGAAGTTCATTGGAAGAGCGGAGTGAGCGGCTAAGTGTGTACCTCTGAGTAAGATCGGAAATGTAGGTTGGACAGGTTTTGTGGACAGATTTGTAGGTCAGACACAGTATCTTGTATCTGATTCTGGACTGGATAGGAAGCCAGTGGAGGGATTCAAGGAGGGGATCCGCCATGGTGGAGCGATGGGAGCAGTGAATAATTCTGGCTGCTGCATTCATGATGGACTGCAGTGGGGCTGTTCGGGTCATAGGGAGACCAGACAGCAGGGCATTGCAGTAGTCAAGGCGGGAAATTATGAGGGCATGGATGAGGAGTTTGGTGGTGGCAGAGGTCAGGACAGGGCGAATCTTACAGATGTTACGAAGGTGGAAGTTGCAGGACTTTGTGAGGTTTTGGATGTGGGGAGTGAAGGAGAGTGCGGAGTCCAGGGTGACACCCAGACAGCGGGCTTGAGAGGTAGGGTGAATGGTAGTGTGGTTAACAGTGACATGCACATCTGGGAGGTTTATGGATGTCCGGGGTGGGAAGATCATAAATTCCGTTTTGTCTAGGTTTAGTTTCAGGAACCTAGCGGACATCCAGGAGGAGATGGCTGATAGACAGGAGGAGACCTTGTCCATGGTAGTGATGGATATGTCAGGGGTGTGGAGGTAGATCTGGGTGTCATCTGCATACAGATGATAGTTAAAACCCATGGAGGAGATAACCTTGCCAATGGAGGATGTGTATAGGGTGAACAGTAGGGGGCCAAGGACCGAACCTTGGGGAACTCCCACCGAGAGGTGGTTGGGGGTGGATGAGGACTCATTGAAGGCGGTCGTGAAGGAGCGGTTGGAGAGGTAGGATGAAAGCCAGGACAGGGCAAGATCGTGAATGCCCATGGACTGGAGGGACTGGAGGAGTAGGGGATGATCTACTGTGTCAAAAGCTGCTGAAAGGTCAAGGAGGAGGAGAATGGAGTATTTACCTTCAGCTTTAGCTAAGGCAAGGTCATTGACCACTTTGGTGAGAGCAGTTTCGGTTGAGTGGGCAGGCCGAAATCCAGATTGCAGTGGGTCTAGCAGTGAGTTGGCATTGAGGAACTGGGTCAGGCGTTTGTGAACCAGACGCTCAAGGAGTTTTGAGGCAAAGGGGAGGAGGGAGATAGGACGGTAGTTGGAGGGTAGCGAGGGGTCGAGGGAGGGTTTCTTGAGCAGGGGTAGTACAGTGGCCTGCTTGAAGTCTGAGGGGAAGGTGCCTGTGGATAGGGAGAGGTTGAATAGGGTAGTGAGGACTGGGGCAAATTCCGTGAAGTGAGGCTGGAGTAAATCAGAAGGGATGGGGTCAAGGGGGGAAAGTAGTGGTATGGGAAGTCTGCAGTAGGTGGATGACTTCCTCGGTGGTAGTAGGAGTGAAGGATGTAAGGGGAGGATAGGGTGGAGGAGGAGCTGGTTGGGAGGGGGTGGGAGGTGAAGATTTGAGATTGGATATTTCCTGGCAGATAGAGACAATTTTGTTGGTGAAGTGGGTGGCTAAATCTGTGGCAGAGAGGGAGGAAACAGAGGGTGGGGGGGTTGGTTTAAGCAGGGAGTTGAAAGTGGCAAAGAGACGCCGGGGGTTGGAAGCGTGTGCTCCGATGAGCTTGGTAAAGTATTCCTGCTTCGCATCAGCAAGGGCAGTGTGGAACTGCAGCAGGTTGGTCTTGTACTGTAGGAAATCCTGGTTAAGTCTAGATTTCCTCCATTTCCGTTCAGTGGCGCGTGTTTCCCTCTGGAGGTTGCGAGTATGGGTAGTGCGCCAGGGCTGGGGGTTAGGGGGTTGGTTGCGGCGAAATATTGGTGGAGCAGCTTTCTCTAGGGCTGATGAGAGAGTTTGGCGATACTGAGCTGCAGCAAGATTAGGACAGGTTAGGGTGGGGAGAGTGGAGGAGAGGGCATGGAGGGGGTCAGCAAGGACGCTAGGGTTGAGCTTGCGTAGGTCTCGCTGCCATCGACCAGGTGGGCGGGCGGGTAGTTTGGAGGTGCCTTCCGTGAGGAGGTTGAAGGTGAGAAGGTGATGGTCTGAGGGTGGAAAGGGTGCGATGTCAAGGTCTACAATAGCGGTGGATTTAGTGAATATAAGGTTGAGAGTATGACGTGCAGTGTGAGTGGGGGCGTTGGTGTGTTGTACTAGTCCAAGTGAGTTGGCAATGGTGAGTAGCCGGGTCACAGCGGAGTTCTGGGCTTCATCGATGGGAGTATTGAAATCCCCAAGGATGATGGTAAGGAGGTCAGAGGAGAGGATGTGAGGGAGCCAGGAAGCAAGGTCATCGAGAAATTGTGGGGTGGAGCCTGGAGGACGGTATAAGACTGCAACAATGGCAGGGAGAGGGTGGTAGAGGCGGATGGTGTGGGCCTCGAATGATGTGAATTGTAGGGAGGTAGGTGGGGTGAGGACACGGAAGGTGCTGGATGGGGAGAGGAGCAGACCCACCCCTCCCCCGGTCCTGTTGTCTGGTCTGGGGGTGTGACTGAGGTGAAGCCCACCATAGGAGAGGGCAGCCTCTGCGGCAGAGTCAGAGGGGGTGAGCCATGTCTCAGTGAGTGCGAGGATGGTGAGGGATTTGGAGAGGAAGAGGTCGTGGACTGCTGTAAGTTTATTGCGGACGGATCTGGCATTCCAGAGACCGCAGGGTAGGGGGAGCATGTGTTTGTGGGTGGGATGGATGGAAATAAGGTTGGAGCGAGGATGGGTGTAGAGTTTATTTGTGGACAGAGGGCTGTGAAGTGTATGAAACAGGTCAGCAGGGGATGCTTGTCTGGCAGCAAGCTGTGGTCCAGGATTGGGTGATATATCACCAGCTGCAAGTAAGAGTAGGAGGGAGAGAGTAAGCAAATGTGAATGGGATTTAAATGTTTGTGAGGTTTTTGAGCTGCTGGAGGGAGAGAAAGATTTCAGGAGACCTAACAGTGCATGAGAAGCTGAGTAAGGTGAGGAAAGCAGAGCAGGTGAAATGAATATGGAGTGTGGTACACTGGGAGGATGCATATTGCAATGCAACTTGTAGATATTTGCAGACAGGCAGAACATGAGAAAAAGTGCAGTAAACATAGTAATGGTCTCTGATTATAACCAGAAAGTTTCCAACCACTAAACAGTTTATATGAGTATGCAGGTAGTGCAAGCAAACCTGTGTAAATGAAGAAGCAGAGTCTACTTGGCTGTGCAACATATACTGTATCCAGCAGTGGCATTTTTAGCAATAGCATTGGAGGACGTTGTGGATGCAGAGTAGTAGTTTCCAGCAGAGTCCTGTGGCTGTGGAATCCTGTTGAATTCCTGGGTAAATTCTTGGTAAGTTGTGAAGCACTTTGTAATAAATGGCACTTAGGAATTAAATGGCACAAGTGACCTAGACCACGAGTGACCAAGCTCCAGCACTTAAATAGGTATGATAGCTACCATGGTGGAATTGGAAGTGATTCTCAATTAGAAATTGGGAAAAACAGTTCAGCTGAGGATGGGTGTGGCTACCAAAAACAGCCCTGCCATAAATAATTGGTGGTCACTGGGCTGGAACACAAGGGTGATTAGACGGCGATTTCGCTGTAATCGCCGCTGGGAGACTGAAGGCGGTGCAGAGCTCCGCCATCCAAGCAGGGATGCACGCGATCTCCTGCAAACCACACCCAAGCACCTTACGGCGATTGGCGTTAGGCGGTCCTGGGGCTGCTGCCGCGTCCACGCCCATCGGCGAGACGTGGTCAGCAACTGGTTAATTTGAAAAATCTAAATATAGGGAGTCCTGAACATACAAAAGAGCAGCTGATACAAACGGTCACTCTGTCTGCTACGTTTGTACCTATTTGTGCTGCTTTCATTTTGAAGATCATGGGACTTATTATTTCCAAAACAGTACAATCACTCATCTCCCAACCGACAACCTACAGACATGAAACTGGTATTGGTGGGTAGTGCTGAGCTTTTCAGCTCATTTGTGCTGTAAAAATCATCTTTCTATATTTTTTTTTTATAGTTTTTGAGATATTCACATTTTTATTAAGGTCAAAAGTTCACTCATCCGTGAACTTTTGAGCTTTATAAAAACATGAATATCTCAAAGACTATAAAAGATGATTTTTGCAAAATGTATCCTGGTGCGGACTGTGGCTCAGATTTGAACTACAAGTAACCAAAATCAAAGTCAAACTCTGTAACTTCAAAAAGACTGCGCCACCAAAGAAGTATGATGTCTCAAAGACAGTTTTTTTAGCTACTTGAAACCTCAGAGAAACTGCCAGATGAATTATGGCAAGAGCTTCAAACAATCCTCATTGAAACGGCCGCAAAGAATATCACACATAATAGGAGCGCTGTAATAACAGCACAGGAGATTTGGGCGCAGCCGGCACCACCATAGACCATAATAGGAAATACGGTTATAGTGGTGCACAGAGTGTAACTTCGACGCCATCAGGAGACTGAGCTGAAGTTACATTCAAAACACTGTAATTACATAATTTCCCACCATCCACATGGACCTAGAGGGGAAATAGTATTTAACACGGTGGGGACTTGTGTAGCAGCAGGAATAGCCATATATGGCTGTATCCTGTGCCCAAGTCTCCTGGTGGCCAGTTATCTCGTACGCCACATAAGAAGAGAGAGAATACATGCAAATGGAAGATGTCATCAATCTTGCGGTGCAGAGAAGAGCAGCCAAAGTAACGGGTAACCGAGAGGAGACTGCGAGGTTGAATGTGGAATTTCAACGGTCAGCGACGCAGGACAAAATATTTTGGAACCATCTATGCAAATTACTGGAAGAGGAGTTTGTGAGGTGTCATACCAGAAATGCTTTTGCACACGTGAAAAAGTTTTGAACGCTCTTCTCCGCACGTAAAGGGACCATCAAAGATAAGAAAGGCAAAGATCTGACCAACCAATGCTGCATCAAAAACAGATAGCAGGAATATACAGAAGAACAGTACGCTTGCAAGGGTTAAATGCGCCTGCGCGGCCCGTACTATGCCTAGCTTTGTTCGCGTTCCCGCCCGCTACAGCGCTTTTGCGGGCTGGAATGTGAAGAATGCATTGCGTAGCCTGTTGCTGAACTTGTGCAATTCCTGCTAGATTTGATATTGTGGACACGGGTGTATATTATTGCATTTGATTGGCTGATGAGCTATTTGTGGACCATATAAAATGGTGGATTGCAGGCTGGGAGTGAGCAGTTCTTGTGTTTTGCAACAATGTAGGAAGTCAGCTGCAGAAAGTTACCTTCAATGCTGGGGTCAGATGTAGGTAGAGGAACAATTAGTTCTGCCTCAGTAGCCCCATGTGAGCTCAGGTTACTGGTGACACTGGAAGCGTCTACCAGGGCATGTACACAAACATTGGTATCACATGACAAGCTACCCTTTGCATTGCTGTCAAACGCCTGAAGTGCATAATCACCAGAGGGAGTCCCTTCTGCCAGTTCTGAGTTTGTGTCGCTGGCCAAAACCCGTGTAATGGCCAGTACAGATATAGTACAATCTACATCACAATTATCACTGACACATACATTTTATCCTCACAGGTGCAGAAGTAGGTAAATGACAAATGGTTGTACTTTTAGATTTGATACCTCCTGCCTAGTTGCGTTAGGTACGGTATAAAAAGAAGATAAAGTGTCCCCCGTCTTCCTTTTTCCCCAAAGGTTTGTACAGTAACTGGTTTTGGTCAGGGAGTCCTGCTTGGGTCTCCTGTGTTTCTGCAATGTACTCGTAACAGCACACAAGGGTGCCCAGATCAGTGCCAAGCACTGTTTCAACCAGGGCTGTGGAGTCGGTACAAAAATCTTCTGACGCCTTAGTTTATGAAACCTCTGACTCCCGGTACCCAAAATGACTCCGAGTCCGACTTCTTAGTCTAATACTTACCAGGGCTGTGAATTTTATACAAAATCATCCGACTCCTCAGTTTCTGAAATCTCCGACTCCGGGTACCCAAAATTGCTCCGACTCCTCGACTCCAACTCCACAGCCCTGGTTTCAACTTGGAAATAAACCAAAAACCTCACGAACCCACTCTTGACATCCCATTCCCCAATCAATGGTGACTTGGGCTTGTGCCACATTCGTGCGATTGCCTCTGACTCACAGTGAATTATTTCCCTGGGAGGATATCTTGCTGTAACAAAGTGTGAACAGACCAAGGTAACATCTTCACTGGTGTCTCAGAAGCCGGGCTTGCTGTCGTTGCAGTGCACCGTCTTTGTCAGGCACTGGTGATTTTCGGCCGTCCGGAACGGACGCTGCCACTACTCTCTCTCTTAAGCTGGAGCCGTTGCCGTCGCTTCTCTCTCTCTCTAGCTGAATCTCTAAGTATAAGTGTAAATCCATGCAAGTCAGACCCACTAACAACTGCTGTGGATGTTCTGTTATCCAGCGTATTCACATCATTCGGAGCTGAAGTAGCAAAGTTGGCACTTGCAGAGCTGGGTGACGTTGGACGGAGTGGCAGTGAAGCCTCCCACATGGGATTGGAATCTTCCATCCCCTGGCCATCTCTATCAATCAAAGCTTTGATCAGCTGTGTTTTTATTGTTCAAAATGGCAATGCCTTGCAACTCTCATAAGGCTTGCAAGTCCTAAACAGACTAACTTTTGTAATTCGGAATTGAATCAGACATTCAGAAGAGAAGAGTAAAAGAATAGGAGATTGCAAAGAAAAGTTGGGAAGAGGTATACCAATCTTGTTCGTCTATCAATGTGTACCATTTTGCACCCAGAACTTCAGTTACGCAGGACAAGATGCCAGGTAACCACTGTCCTATTGTTCTTATTACTACAAAAAGTGCATTTGTCAGTTCTCATGCTCTGACCCCCCCAAAATTGACTTCTGCTTGGTTTTGGGTTTTGCTGACCCTACAAGCTGCCACCAATGTGACAAACACCCGTCAATCCTGTCTTACTATGCCACAGTTGCCATACAGGTCTCATCCATTAGAGACTTCTGGAAGGGAATCCACAGTGAGCATAGAAAACGTTTAAGATTGGTTGGTGTGTCCATACATGATACAATTTCAATTGTTTGTGCAATCAGTAAAATAAAGTTATCCATTTTGCACTGGAAGGCAGGGTTTTGCTGCTACCACTCTCCAGATTGATGAGGTGGAGAGACCTCAGACTAGTTCCCTAAAGGGAAAATGGTTACCGTATTTTTCGGACCATAAGACGCACTTTTTCTTCCCCAAAAGTTGGGGGGAAAAGTACCTGCGTCTTATGGTCCGAATGTAACAATTGAGACCACCCCCAGGCGCCCACACATACACAGCAGCTGACCCCCTGCATCCACCGCACTAGCTGGTCAATAACCTGGGATGCTGTCAATCAGGGACGCTGCAGTGGCCAGACACGCTAACTTCCGACATCCACCACTTCCGACATCCACCGCATCACTTTACGCATCTGCTTCGTCTCTTATCTTCATATGTTAGTATCAGTTGCCCGGCCCGCCGTCTAATTACATGGGGACGCAGTCAATCATAGCCGCTGCACCGGCCAAACACGCTGACCCCACACCGTCCATTACACCAGCACTCGCTGTTCCTACTGTGTAATCTATTCAAACTACCGCTGGCCAATCAGGCGGGGGCCGATGGTCTTGAGGGCGGGACAAGGCTCTGCCATACTAGCCAATCACAGCACTCGTTCTGATCAGAGCGAGTGCAGTGATTGGCTAGTATGGCAGAGCCTTGTCCCGCCCTCAAGACCATCGGCCCCCGCCTGATTGGCCAGCGGTAGTTTGAATAGATTACACAGTAGGAACAGCGAGTGCTGGTGTAATGGACGGCGTGGGGTCAGCGTGTTTGGCCGGTGCAGCGGCTATGATTGACTGCGTCCCCATGTAATTAGACGGCGGGCCGGGCAACTGATACTAACATATGAAGATAAGAGACGAAGCAGATGCGTAAAGTGATGCGGTGGATGTCGGAAGTGGTGGATGTCGGAAGTTAGCGTGTCTGGCCACTGCAGCGTCCCTGATTGACAGCATCCCAGGTTATTGACCAGCGGGCATCTGATTAAAACATATAGAGGCAGAGGCCAGGCAGAAAACTGATGCGGTGGACGGCAGGAGTTAGCGTGTCTGGCTGCTGCAACGGCCATGATTGACAGCGCCATCATGTGATTGGCCGGCAGGCATCTGAAAGGTACATATGGAAGAAGAGTAGGTGATGCGCTGGACAGCGACCTGGACAGAGAGAGGGGACACAGGACTAACAAAGGAAGGACATGGGGGACATAGAATGGACATAGGTGGACACAGAAAGCACTGAGGAGGACACAGAGGGACACAAAAGGTAAAAGGGGGACCCAGAAGGTACAAGGGAGACATACAAATTTGGGGGAATTGGAGGAACAGGTTCATAAGACGCCCCTGTGCCATGGACGCACCAGGATAAGTATGTATATTTTTTTCCTGATTTTTGCCCTCTAAACCTAGGTGCGTCTTATGGTCCGGAGCGTCTTATGGTCCGAAAAATACGGTAATTACAATCCAGCTATCCAAATCAACAATTTATAAAAATAAGACAATGCGGTAGTGTGTCTGAAGACAGCGTTCTAGCATAGATTGGAATAATCAGGTAACAAGGGCAAAACTGAAAAGATTAAAGCGCTAGTTTTATTATAACATCTATACACAAAAAATATACATTGGAGCTGGCAAATAAATATATCTGTCAACTGAACAGGTAGGTTGGATAGAATAAGTGAGAGATGAGAATGAGGCAGAATTTCAAAATACCGTGTTGGCGACCAGTAAGCGTAAGTCTTTGTAGTGAATAATCCAAAAAGGCACTTTCTAGCCAGTGTCATGCTGACCTGTCGGGATGGTATTTCACCAAAGGATGATAGACAAAAGGACCCAGAGATCTGTTGTCAGGTCTCTAAAGGTGCTCATTCTGATGGGTGAGCTGTGACACGCAAAGTCCAGCCTTATTGCAGTTGGAGATGGGGCAGTCCCCCCCTCCTACAGGGAGAGAGATTTTGTCAAAATTCCTGCCTTGCTAGTCTCTTAAGCTGGCCATACACTGGCCCGATTTGCCACCGTTTTGACAGCAGATTCGATCACTGGGATCGAATCTGCTGCCAATCGTTCGTGCTACACGCCGAATTTTCGATCCATTTCGTCCGATCGCTCCGTGCGGAAAATTACCGTCGATCGCCCGCGGGTAGGGAGCGCGTCGCTAGCGGCGTTCGAGTGCCCGACGCAATAGAGCCGCTTACATTACCTGCTCCGCCGGCGCGACTGTCACCGCTGCTTCTTCTCCGCTCTGGTCTTTGGCATGCTTCAGTTCCTCCTGCCCGGCAGGAAGTTTAAACAGTAGAGGGCGCTCTACTGTTTAAACTTCCTGCCGGGCAGGCAGAAGTAAAGCATGCCGGGGCCGGAGACCAGAGCGGAGAAGACAGCGGAGACCTGGAGACTGGAGTCGCGCCGCCGGAGCAGGTAATGTATGCGGGCGGAGGGAGCGGCGGCAGCACCACCACCACAACAGATTGTGAACGGTTTCAGGCTGAAATCGGTTCACAATCTGTTTGCAGTAAAGGTAGCCATACGATCCCCCTCTGATCAGATTCGATCAGAGAGGGATCTATCTGTTGGTCGAATCTTTATGGCAAATCGACCAGTGTATGGCTACCTTTAGTGCTTGTTGGTCACACTAAGAAATGGTTTGCATATCTACATTCAGTAGATCGTTAAGGATCCACTGATATGAAAGGTGTGAAACTTTAAAGCATTATTGAACTTGATTTGCTCCGCAGCTGTGTGTGCACTTTGCGTGAAAATCAATCAGGGTGTGCCTCATGCTGATTTTCCTAAGCTCAGAAAAAAGTGCTGCTAGCCTAGTCAGATCATCTTAAAAAGCTTAAAAAACTCAAGTTATGAGGAAATATGGATTGCAAGGTGACTGGAAGGCCAGCTTCCTCTTGTAAAAGCCAACTGTGTGATAAAGATTTGTCCTTGTTTGAACCTCCCCTTTGAGCTGGGCTAAGGTGTGGAAACTATAGACACCCAGACTGTGGAAGCCTGGTCTCTTTTATCCCCCTATACATTCCTAGTGGTTTGGGTCACCCTGAGCTGCTTGGTTACTCTTAAAGGGAACCTTAACTGAACGGGGGGTAAAGAGTTTTACTTACCTGGGGCTATTACCAGCCCCCTGCAGCAGTCCTGTGCCCTCGGCGCCGCTCTGGAATCCTCTGGTCCCCCGCTGTCACTTAGTTTCGTTTTTGACGACTCACCAGTCGCCGGCCGCCATGCGTATTATTGGACGCATTCACCAATGCAATTAGCGCTATTGCGGACCGCAACGCGTGCAAAAATACGCGTTGCCGCATATCTACGCGTGCGGAATGCGGCAACGCGTATTTTTGTACGCGTTGCGGTCCGCAATACCGCTAATTGCATTGGTGAATGCGTCCAATAATACGCATGGCGGCCGGCGACTGGTGAGTTGTCAAAAACTAAACTAAGTGACAGCGGGGGACCAGAGGATTCCAGAGGGGCGCCGAGGGCACAGGACTGCTGCAGGGGGCTGGTAATAGCCCCAGGTAAGTAAAACTCTTTACCCCTCGTTCAGTTAAGGTTCCCTTTAAAGTGAACCGAGCATCAATTTTTTTTTTCCAAAGTGTTTTATTAAACATTTTCAAATTTTCAAGTACAATACTAGCATGGTGTGCCATATGCCCAACTCTTAGGCGACACAATCATGCTTATGTTCTACATTAGAGATATATGATATGACAGTGTAATATTCATTCGAACATGTAACATCTCTTAGCTGACAAACCTTAGAAACACTCCCTCCCCCCTCCCCTTCCCCCCTCTACACCCCCCTTGGTTTCTCCACCCTTTTTATTTGTTTCACCCGTTCACTAACTCTACAAGACTCGACGTTATATTTGCCCATATCATAGGCTAAGTCTTTGTATGACATAAACTGTTTAAACATTCAGAGTACTTGAGATCTGTAGTTTTCCCAAAGTACCTAAGAGTTGCTGAGTACAGTACCATGTTGAATATTTGAAATGTTCCATCAAGGAGTCTATTTCCTGTTGCGAAAAAGTTTGCTGTATAAAATGTCTCCATTTCTTGAAGAATTTGCTGGATCTCTTTTCCTTTTCCTGTAGCGTATGAAGTTTCTCCAGTAAAAATAGTTTCAGGAGCTCCTCCTTGACATTTGCAACAATGGGAGGATGTGGGCTGATCCATTTTTGAAATATAACTTTCTTTGCAACGATTAGGATTATGTGAAAAGGTTCAGATGGAATGATCTTCGAATTGTGGTGTTTGGTTTCAAAGTAGTTGAAGACACATAAGTCTCTCTGCTTAGATACCTCCTTTTTACACATGTAGTTGGCATACCTGAGGACTTTGTCCCAGAAGTGGTCAATGTAGGGGCAGTCCCACACGCAGTGTATCAAATTGGCTTCAGGTTCCTTACACTTTGGACACCACGGATGATAGTGCGGAGGAGGTCTTCTACATTTTATATTGTAGGCATATTTTGCTTTGTGAAGCAAGAGCAGGTTAGAAGATCTCCACACTTCAGAGGTTATCAGGGATCTGAAGTTTTCGTGTCCTTGAAGAAGTTTGTCTGCCAGGCCCTCTCCTAATTGATCCTTTCTCCATGGTTTGCATAGCAGATCTTTTGCATTCTTAGTGCTTGTACTCTTGAGTCCCCTGTATATATCTGAGAGAGTCCTGAGAGGAGACTGCGGTCCTAATAACTGATCAAAGCTGTTGGGAGTGGCTATATTCGAAATGTTCTGTACATTAGTCGTAACCATAGATTTAATCTGCAAAAAAGCTAGAAAATCCCTTGTAGGGATCCCATACTTATTTCTCAGTTCTGCTAGGGATAACCAAGTACCCCTATCTAGATGAAACATGCCCCCTAGGCTTGCAAGACCTTTACTGTCCCAGTCGTAGAACACTGATTGTTGAGTGCTTGGAGGATAGTTGGGGTTACCCCATAGTGGCATATATTTGGAGACCAGGCAGGGTAGCTTAAATAGTTTCCTAACAGCCCTCCACGTTTGTATGGTGTCTTTAAAAACTATATTATTTTTGAGCCGAGGAGGGATGGTAGGGAACCTTGAATGTAGCAGACCCACTGGGTTCCAAGGCAAGGCCATTTCTGCCTCAAGATCATAGTTGGAAAATTTGCTAGTTTTGAACAGCCAGTCCTGGACATGCCGTAGCAAGGCGGCCAGATTGTATAGTCTCAAATCGGGTAAATTGAGACCTCCCACTTCCTTACCCGCCTGCAATTTCTGTAGGGCTATTCTAGGTCTTTTGTTTTTCCACAAAAATTTGCTGATGGCAGAGTTCACATATCGTATATCTTTGTGTTTGAATAGTAGTGGGAGTGTTTGCAGTGGGTATAGCAGTCTGCCCATTGAGAACATCTTGACTAAGGCCGCCCTGCCCGCCAGGCCCAGGGGAAGCTGGTTCCATCTTTTCAGTTGAGCAATGACATCATTAATTAGTGGCGTAATATTTGTTTTGTATAATAGAGTTGGGTCTCTTGTAATGTTAAGTCCTAAGTATCTAATACTGTTGAGGTTCACATTTATGCCTAACGATTCCCATGCCCTAGAACTTGCGAATTTGGATAGTGGCATAAGTACACTTTTTGATTTATTCACCTTGAATCCCGACCAATATCCTATTTCATGTATCAGGCTGAAAACCTCAGGTACCTGCTTCAGGGGATCAGAAAGGAATAGGATGATGTCATCCGCGAAGAGACACTGCTGAATTTCTTTTTCTCCAAGTTTTACCCCCGATACATTTTTCCTCAGAAGTCTAGCCAGGGGTTCCACCGCCAGATTAAAAAGTAAGGGTGACAACGGGCATCCCTGCCTTGTCCCCTTTTCCAAGGGAAAGGGCTTGGATATACATCCCTGCCCCAGGATTTGAGCTTTCGGGGAGGCATATATGGCTCTTATTGCATCTAGGAAGGGCCCCTGAAACCCCTGAGCCTGCAGGAGCATGTCAAGCCAATCCCACTCTACATTATCAAACGCTTTTTCAGCATCAAGTGAGAGTATGGCCGCATTTTTGTTGGATTTGGGATATGCCCTGACATGCTCCAGCAGCACCATCATTCTTCTGATGTTTGTAACCGCTGCCCTCCCCTTAACAAAGCCAACTTGGTTGGGATGTATTAAAGAAGGAAGTATTGTGGCTAGTCTATCTGCAAGGATCTTTGATAAAATTTTTGTATCCTGATTTAATAGGGAGATCGGCCTATAAGAGGCCGGATCCATGGGATCCTTACCTTCCTTATGAATAAGCCTAACGTAGGCCAATGTTCCAGTGGGCAGGTATTGTTTGTCTTTTAGGATTTTGTTAAAGACTTCAGTTAAAGGTTGGACAATCTCTCCCTTCAATATCTTGAAGAATTCTGCCGTATAGCCGCCTGGACCTGGGGCTTTAAAGTTTTTTTTAGGGACTTAATGGTGCTTAGAACCTCTGGCTCAGTAATGGGGGCATTCAGAAGATCCTGACTATCCTGATTAATCTTCGGGAGATTTAATCGTTTGAGGAAATCGTCCAGGCCTTCAACCGTCTGTCTGTTTTTAGAATAAACTTTTTGAAAGTATGTGGCGAATGTATCTGAAACTTCTTGGGGGCTTTTTAATATTTGACCTTGGGGGCCTCTTAGTGAGATGGGCTTTCTATTCTTGTTTTCCTGCGCTTTTGCCATATTGGCAAGGATTTTGCCTGTCTTCTCCCCATGCCTGTACCATTTTAGCTCCATATAAGACTTATTGAGATCCGCCCTCGCTTTGAACCACATATCCGCTATCAGTTTTTCTTTGAGCCATAGCTTTCTGTTCTACTCTGTGGGGGCCTTAGTAAATTGCAGATAAGCTGCTTTTGCTTTGACCATCACCTCGTGATAGTTTTTTTTCAAGGTCTTTTTCTTTGTGGCTTGATAAGCTGTAATTCTGCCCCGGAGTACTGCCTTGGCTGTCTCCCAGAGCAAGAAGGGGGAATCTCTATGTTGCCTGTTATCATAGAAGAACTCCTGCCACCAATTTTTAAGGTTAGCCTCGAAGGTTTCATCACCATAAAGTTGTGACGGAAACTGCCAAGTTGAGTATGTTGCTTTCGGAAGTATGTCTGTTAGTGTTAGGGTAATTGGAGCGTGGTCAGATATCAATATGTCCTCAACAGTAGTTTCCGTAACTTTATCTATAAATGTCTCATGGAGTAGAAATATGTCTATACATGAAAATGATTTAGACGAAGGCGAATAGAAACTGTATTGCTTGTCAAAGGGATGATAATATTTCCATACATCTATTAACCCCGTAGCTTCTAGAAGAGGAGGGAGTCTGGTATCTGAGCTTCTAGTATGTAGGGTAGGGGGATTTCTGTCTTCTCTAGCATTTATTACTGAATTCATGTCTCCAGCAACTATGAGGTGTCGCGTTGTCTCACTATTATTTTTTTGCAAAATTTCTTTAAAAAACCCTTTGTTATCCCCATTTGGCCCATAGATGTTATAGATTACCCACGTTTTGTCTGCTACCTGGATTTCCAGCCTGATCCATCTCCCTTTCGGGTCACATTTTTCACTAATTGTATGAAATTGGACATGCTTCCCTATTAGTATTAATACTCCTGCTTTCTTCTGCAGTGCGGGGGCCCCGTGAACTGTTCCTACCCAGTGTTTTCTCATGGATTGAAACTGATCCATGGCCAAGTGTGTTTCCTGCAATAGTCCTATGTCAGTGCCTAGTTTCTTTAAGTGTTTCAGTACTCTGGATCTTTTGTTAGGAGATCTGAGTCCCCTAACGTTCCAAGAGACTATTTTCATATTACTAGTATGTCCCTCAGAAGTAGGATTTTAAGTTGCAGAGTAGTGAATGTGGTTTTCATCATTAAATCTGTTTTTTGAACCAGGTGGAGAAACCAAGTTAAACAACCCCAGAATGTACTCCCTTCCCCCCTCAATCCCATTCCCCTATCCCTCGATCCCCTAAATCCCCAAACACAGTTGTAGCTGACTTCACTTCTTCCCCGAGCTCTCATCTCCTCACTATCCGAAAGCCTCGAGCCCTATTGCCATCATAAAGAATTTAAAGCTGAACAACCTCCTAATATAATTTCTTTTACATATAGCAGTAGCATTATGACATTATTTCCTTCATTTTAGGACCTAGTGCATATCTTAGCTATTTTCTCGATCAGTGCATGAAATCATGGCATCAGGCGACGCGTCAATCGTTTTGAAGCTGCTCTCCATCTTGGTTCCGTGTGGCTATGCGTTTTAGGAAGGAGAGGGCCTGGTCTGGAGCATGAAAGGTATGCATTTTGCTGTTGGAGTCGGTGATTCTTAGTATAGCAGGATATGCCAAAGTAAATTTAAGCTTTTTGTCAAAAAGTTCACTGCATACTTTGGTAAAGGCTTGTCGTTTGCGGGAGACCTCCGCTGAATAAATCATTGAAAAGCTTGATGTTATGGAACTGGATCTCTATGTCCTGTCGTGAGGCTCTATAAGCTGTCATAATTGCTGCTTTGTCCGCAAAATCAAGGTATTTTACCATGACCATACGCGGTAGTTTCGCTTGCTGCTTGGGTTTTAGGGGCCCCACTCTGTGTGCCCTTTCCACCTTCACTGGGGCTGGCAGGCCTAGTTGTGTTGGAATCTCAGTTGCACAGATAGTATGAAGCTGCGCTTGAGTGAAATCCTCCGGGAGGCCTACAATGCGGATATTACTGCGCCTAGACCTATTTTCTAGGTCCTCCAGTCTATCGTGAGTTTCCGCATTTTCTTTTGTAAGAGTTTCTATACGCTCGTTTGCAGCTTCAAGACTTTGCTCACATTCATTTATTCTTTTTTCAGCTTCTACTAGCCTTCTAGCCTGCGCTTGCTGCTCCCTATGAATCTTTTTCAGTGAGAGTGTGATGGCTTCTTGTATTGTTTCATTTATGTCTGGCAAGAGCACCCTTCTCATTTCAGCAGCCAGCCTCTTGTAGTCTATTTCTGCGGTAGGTCTCTTACCCTCTGCCGAGGTCCTCTCCTCCTCCGAATCCCATTCAGGCTCTGCTGGTCTCTGGTCCTGCTTATGCTTGTCGGGTCTGGAGGCTGTTGCAGTCTTATGCGCGCCGTTCCCGCCCGCCATTTTGGGAGCTGTGTCACTCGTGGAGGTGATGGCGGAGCGAGTGAAAAATCGCTCTATTCAGCGGGGCTGATACGCGCCTGGTGTCTCCGGGGTCTCCGGAGATGGTAAGCGGCTTCAGTGCGGGCGGTTAGCTGGTTTTTGTAGATTTGTTGGGGCTCGGCTAGCCGGAGCTCTCTCCTCTACCTCCTCATGCGCGGGCGCCGGAACCGGAAGTATGAGCATCATTTTTAACACCCAGGGCAGCTCTATAGCAAATTAAAAATGCATTCTAAAAATGTGGTTTATTATTAAAAAAACGTTCAATTTACCTCATTTTTTACATCTAGGGGTTAAAATAGCCACTTTGTCCGTCCGCAAAGGACCAGAGGGTCGCTGAGCAGGAGATTGTTGAACACAGATAAGAAATCACCTCATTAGACTTAACTGACCACAAACAAACCCCCATTGTACTTCAAACAGAAAACATCAGTTACAGTTGAAGAATTTCACACCTAGCCTGGGCAATGCTAGTTGTAAAACAGCAGGGGTTGAGCTTCTGAACAATGGCAGCCCTTGCAGCTATTTGAAGCCAGGAGCTGCTTAGTTCACTTTAACAATTTCTGTCAGTGTTGATGCCAGATTGATGGCTTGCTAATCGGCCAGCATGCACACAGATTTTCAAAGATTTCCTGCTGAAATTGATTAAAAATCTGTGTGAAGCCACTCGTGTAGATTGATCCTCTCTCTGATGAGATAGTGATTGGAGAGGAATCTCTTCTGGTAGGGTGCCCATACATGGTACAATATTCTTTTTTTTTTTCCTATTAGATAATTTAGTTTGATTATTCTGTTAGATCGAATATAAAGATTTTTCCAACCTGTCCGATCTGTTTTTTTTTTTTTTTTTTTTTTAAAGGGATAATTGTTCCTTTTTTTTAATAAAAAAAAAAAAAATTGTTTTTGTTGAATAAACGGGGAAATGTAACGTTTTTATCGTACCGTGTATGGGCACCATAGGCTGTATCGACCAGTGTTTGGCCACCTTACATCTGTGTCATTGTTTTAGAACCTAATAAGTATTGAGTGTAGATCAGGTATTCTGTTCTGTGCCTGCATAATTATTTTAGATGTGATACATCAGCCAAGCAATGTAGATAATTACGATGATGGAAATATTTGCTAATGTATTCCTCTTTTCAGGTTTCTTTTAAAGCACTTCAGGTTTGGTACATACCTAAGTAGAGGAAAGACTCTGGATACTATAGGGCTTTCCCAGCCCTTGGTCTGTCCTGTCGTTCCTGCGCTCTCTTCAGTTGAAATTACTTGCCCTCGTAGGTCTTCAGCTCTCCTATGGCAGCTTTCGGAACTACTTGCGTCCATGAGACTTACACGTGCGCAGTACGGATACCCTCGTCTTTGGAGCTACTCAGGAATGCTTGTAATTTTGAAGGCGAACAGCTATTCAACCTAGCAAGTCGAACAACTTAAACCAGGGTTGAAGCAGGAACGACTGGACATACTTGGAAGGTTGTATGTTATCCAGAGCTGGATAGTGTCCTGGTTAAGGGCTCTGCCTTTGACATGGGAGACTAGGGTTTGAAATCTGGCTAGGGTCAGTACCTATTTCAGTAAGAAGTCCTTGGGCAAGACTTCCTAACACTGCAGAGTGGTCCCTTGAGCGCGCCATTACAGGCTGCAGCTCTTAAGCGATTTGAGTCCAACAGGTAAGCGCTTTGAGTCCAACAGGAAAAAAGTAGTATAAAAATGTTAGAATTGATTATTATGATAGCATTTCCTCTACTTGGGTATGTACAGTGCTGCCCATAATTATTCACACCTCTGGCAGATTTTGACTTAGTTTTATTCAACCAGCAAGTAATGTTTTGACGAGAGATGACATAGGTGTCTCCCAAAAGATAAGATGATGTACAAGAGGCATTATTGTAGACAAAAAAACATTTCTCAGATGTTATTTACATTAGAGCAAAAAATTTCCTGTCCAAAATGATTCATACCCTTTACAAACTCAGTCTGTGGGAAAATCTACAGTTATATACCATTCCAAATAGTCTAAGCTGTTCTTAAGCATCCTAATTACCCTGGTTAATTGGGAACAGCTGTTTTAATCAACTCAACAGGTGAAAAACAGCAACTCTCTGCAGTTGGTTTGTGGACAGTCATGGCTAAGACAAAGGAGTCACAAACACTGGTTCGCACGACAGCCCGGGGCCCCAGCCTCTCTCACTTGCTGGGGCCCCCAAACCACCATGCGATACCCAGAGGGAAATGTGGGCGAGCCCTGGCTCTCTCACCTCCAGGGACTTCACCCCCATCACCTCCAAACTGAATGCAAACTGCAAAACACACAATTGCTCACTACCAGTTCAGGCAATTTCCTACCTCTATCTGGCCAGCAGGCGTCAGTCAGCCAATCAGGGGCACGGTCATACACCCTTTGCCTGCCATACCGATCTAGCAGGATCTGCACAAATTAGCATTCAGGTGGGAGGCTTGGTTGGACGTAATCATTGATTACATCTTTTACAGGGACCGCCGCGTGTAGGCATCTC